>NC_044981.1:69421861-69500090 GCF_008728515.1 Papio anubis
AGAAATTCATGAGTCATAATAAACAATAAGCAAAAACTATATTAGTAAATACAAGAGAGTAAGTGATTTGCTTATACGAGATAATTCATTCCTGAGGCATTTGAGCTAAAATATCTAGATGAGAGAAGACCTCACTAAATTAGCTTCACTTTTTTCACTGTACATGTAATTGCCTCAATACATTGATTCACTTTTATTGGTCTATACCTACCCATATAGAAAAGGATATATTATATTGCTCCTAAATCCATCTTTATGTTTTAAGAAGCAAAAAATTAAAATTGCCTCATTTCTCAAAGAGATTTTTTTCAGCACTCTATTGCCTAGCATATCTTTTGACTGTTCTTGAAAGGATTATATATAGTTTTGTTATGAAGAATCATATGCTTTTTAACTTCACTTAATTGAGCACAATTGTTTCTTAATACATTTGTGTTATATATGGCATAGGAAGTTAATTTTTCTACATAATATGTCTTAATCAAATAAAATAAAATCCAATATTACATATATATACATACTGTTAAAAAATGAAAATAATAGCTACAATAAATCAAACATTAAGCATTATACTTTGTAAGTCGTTCATAATTTTCACAGTAGCCTTATGGTGTTGCTTTTTATCATTGCCATTTTATAGGTGAGAAATTTGGAACCCAGAGAAATTAAAAACTTTATTACAGAGTTAGTAAATGGTAGACCTGGATTTCATATAGTTTTGTTAATTCTGGTTGAGCACATTTTTCAGTTAAAATATATCTTTCCAAATTTAGATACCATTCTTTCCAAGATACAAATATAATCTTTTAACTTACACAATTGTGTCTTATTAAAACATGAGACTCTTAAGCAATGACCTAGAAAGCATAGAATATCCTAGTGAAGGTAAATATAGAGTTAAAAATTCTAGTTTTAAATAATTATCAAATAGTATTTATAACAGATTTTTGGGAAATTAGCTATTTTTCCATTTTGGAACTAAAAGTTTTAGTAGAAAAACAAGTTGTGTGAATTTATGCATTTCCTTTTTGTGATTGAAACACAGTATACAAAAATTTCTTACCATGATCTTAAGATGAATAGTTCAGTACACATACTAAATTGTTACTAGGGAAAGGTTTTGAGCTAGGTGTATTTTTATTAAAATATAATTATTTTCTTCAGTTTAAAAATGTTCCCATTGTTGAAATATATGATTTTTCATGGTTTCTGGTCCTATGGGAGATTGTAATTGATTTTGGTATAATATGTCAATTATAGTATTATTTTACAACTTAAATAATTTACTGTCTTGTGGTTCTAACTTTAGATATTTAAACACTTTCACTAGTTACCTGGAGAAAGTAAAAATATTAGTCATTAGTTACCTAAAGAAGTAAATACTACTCTTCTAAGAGAAACATTTTAATCACTCTTAAAAGAAAGGTCTAAATTTATTCATGTGTTTCTTATATTCTTTTACTTAACAGTATACATATTATATAGGACAAATAAAATGGAACAAATAAAAACATCCCCTTAGAACACACATTAGACAGATGACTACGTGTGTCACTGGTAACTTGCTTTAAATATATATAATAATTGCTGTGCTGATTAATTTTTTCTCTTCTTCCATAGAACTCTAGGATATTATTTCAATCTTGTTGAAAGTTAAATATTAAAATTTAAAATTAACATTGCAACAAAAATATTATTAGTAAAGTGGTGGTAGCACATTAGGCTGTACAAAGAGCTATATGTGCAGGGAAAGCTCCTGTGTGGAGGGAGCTCCACACAGTATACACAGTATAAGCATACTATTTATTTTCACTTTCTTACAAGACCAGGTATGTGCCAGCAAATGTAAAGGAAATTAGGTCTGCATTTTTATGTGTAACAATAATTGGTACCAATTTTTATGAGATTCTTTTTGGGGAAAGTAAGTATATTAAGTAGGCCAAAAATGTTCTTGTTTTAATTTTGGCTGTGAATTTGTGGGACAGCCATTTAATCTTTAGATTATTTTTTCTTCCTCCTTTTGTTTCTGCAAGACATCATGGGAATGAAGGAGAGGTGAAAATTGATAGCACTTTGGTGAAAGCCTTCAAGTGAAGGCAGCCAAAATTTATGAGTGGGAATTCATATATGAATAAATAATTTCCTATGTTCTCAATTGTTATATGGTTACCATTTCTGACACTTGCAATAGAAATATTTTGGAAATGAAGAGCTCTTTCAAGGGACTAATATTTCTACAGTTCAGAGTATAAATATTTTTAAATCCTTAACTGTTATTTATTTTATAGCTGAAACATGTTTGAACGGTAAAATATTTTAAATTTAAATGTCAAATAAAAATTAATAAAACTTACACATAAATTTAAACATGTATTTTAAAATTTTCCTAGAGCTATTTATCAGCTCAAGTGAGTACTACTTTCCCTACTCCTCTTTTATCTACCCTTGAACACAAACATGAGTAATGATGGCAACTAAGTATGTTTATTTGAATTTTTAAAGAAAGAATAGCATATATTTTAATATATAATATAGCTTATTTTTCCAGGCAATACTTATAAAATCTACTCTGAGCAATAAAGGAAAAAGGAAGCATTCAGACTGAGTCTGGAAACAGAGATTTTAATTTGAGTCAGACTCTGGAGTTACCTCACCTCTACTCATTTGGCAAACCTCAGGAAAGCATTTGATTTCTCATATTTTAACTAGCCTTATGCTATCTATACAATGTTGTGTTTTATTGAAAGTCTAATCATTTCCTAAAACTATTCACCTGCCTACATTAAGTCATTCATTTTTCATTGTACAGATCTACAAAATACACATTGTGACTTTTACCAATTAATGTTCTAATAATATCATATTTTAATATATTTCTTTGTACTCCTATGAAACAAGAGGAACTTGATGATAAAGCTTGAAAGTAATTCATAAGTTTGTTACTGCTGATATTTACTGTATCGTTCTATTTCTCACAGGGTATTAGATAGCTGTTTCTATCCCCATTGGTAGGAATTCTGTAACTTGAAAATTAATATATTGGTCTCCATTTAAACTGGTTTCTACATCATTTTAATATAATAGAAGTCTTTTTTGAAGGTGAAGAAAAATTTTATTTTGAAAAAATACATTCAATGTTAATTATAAGATTGAATATTATGTAATAAAAAGTCATAATTTTTAAAATTAAAAAAAGAAACTGAACAAATAGCTTCTTTTTTTCAGAAGTAAATGGAAATTACTTCACTATTTTAATCATTCATACTCAATTTTATACCCAGAATCTCAAATTGTACCATTTGGAAGCATTTAATATTTTAATCACCAACTTCTCCCTCTATATATACCTCACTATATTTGTCATTAGCCTTTCAGACATTTTTTTTTCTTCTTCTTCAGTGCAAGCACATAGTTCCTACTGGGACTAAAGGCAGTTAGTAATGTTCATCGTATAAAGAATAGGTCCAAATATCTGACAACTTTGTGGAGACAGACAGGAAATACCAAAGAAAGATTTTACTCTAAGGCAGATTCTGATTAACATCAAAGTTTTCAGTCTTTTGTATTCTTTTCCAATTTTCTAAATAATGGAATCTCCCTTTCAAAGGTTGAAGTAAAATTTTATAATTTTTTTTTCATTTCTTGCTAACTTAAAGCTACAAAATAGTAAGTAATGAGAGTGCTAAAAAGTTAAGCTAACTTTTAAATTTTTCTGTGTGTGCATGATAGAACAACCACGAGTTGAAAAGTCAATTTAAAAATGTGGTTAATCAACTGAGTATTTTATAAGCAGAAAGAGTACTCTTTTCAAAATACAAATCAACTCTGAAACTTTCAATTGCTTCTAATTATTCTTGGGATAAAGACCAAATTTCTAACCAAAAACCGACAAGGCTACTCTCTCTTCTAACCTTAAACTCCCTAAGCTCCCTCCACATAGGAGCTTTCCCTGCACAAGTAGATTATCTGCCTGGACCAGACTTCACTGCCCTTTTCATTGTCAGAGTTAACTGGGTCATTATTTCCTCAAGAAAGTCTTTGCTATCCCCATGGATGTGTTCAAACTCTTGTAACATCCTTTAATTCCCCTTTGGAGTTCTTATTACTATAGCAGTGTACATATATATATATGTTATTTTTTGCTTAATGCTAATCTCCCTTACTAAACTGTAAATTCTCTTAAGTCAGGGACAGTGTTTGGCCTTTGTTAGACATTGGGTCCACAACATCATTTATGGGCTGAGCTTTGTGCCCGTATTCATAGGTTGACATGCCTCAGAAAGTGACTACATTTGGAGATAGTCTTTAAAAAGGTGATTAAGTTAAAATCACATCATTAGGGTGGGCTCTAATCCAATATAACTGATGTCCTTAAAAGAAAAGGAGATTAGCACACAGATGTGCACACACAGAGGGAACACCATGGGAAGACATGGCAAGGAGATGACCTACATGGAGTACAGTCAGTCACCTCACCATAGAATGATGGCTGGAGAATGCCATATGAAAGAGTATTTGTAAAATAAATAAATAAAGACTGTTCACGATGATTACTATTTCCCTTCTTAACTATCGAAAGAACTCCGGAACAAATTATACCATTGGGAAGATTTTCATGATTCAGTTGATTTTCCAAAAATGAAGCTATCCTACCCAACCAGGTATGGAGGCAATCTGCTTTTTATTCTGTTGTTACCACTTACCCAAGCGAACTGTGATAGGAATATAAGCAACCATGGACTTGTGAAGGTCCAGGTCTATTTTGCCATCTTTCAGATAAGATATTTTAGTAAAAAAAAAAAAAACTGCCATGATGAGCTGCCTTATAGAGCTCTTTGAAAATATTCAAGTTGATGAAGTTCTTTGAGGACAAGTTAGTTTGTGATGTTTAAGAATAAACAATTTGGCTTAACCATCTTCTGAAAGCCTCAGAAGAAACTAACCCAGCTGGCATCTTGTCTGAGACCTCTATTCTCCAGAATTGTGGGAAAATATGTTTCTGTTTTTCAAGCTATACTGTCTGTGGCACTTTTCTATGGATACACTAGCAAACTAATACAATATTTAGCTTAACATTTGGCACATAGTAAATAAACATTTTTGTATGAATCAATCAGTAATATAAACCTGGATTTGAATCCTAGTTCTGTCACATTTATTTTTGTGATCTTAATCAAGTTTCTAAAGAAATTTTCTTAGCCTCATGACCCTCTTTTGTAAAGCTGGTAAAAAAACCACAATTTATAGCATTGTTGAGAAGCTTAACAAGATATGTGTAAACTCTTAACATAAGTTTGTGGGCATCAGCAGGCTCTATTTCTACTCCTTTCGCTTACTCTCTTAAAACAGAAGAATGAATTTTGAAAAGTTAGTCTCTTGACAAATTTTATTAAATAAAATACCAACCTTTAGTGATAGCATATGCAAATTTACAGTTTTGCCTTTCAAATCCCAAATATTTAAAACCTGATCGAATATTCAACAGTATAGGTTGTTTTATTCTTGAAATCTTTGACAAATCAATTTCATGAATCTTCATTGCAGACTGCAATAATCAAACTGTCATCAAAAGTCAGAAAAAAGCCTTCTGAATTTTATCTAGAAATAAGTATATACTCCTTCCTTGCTACTATTCCAAAGTCGTCAACTCCTCCAAGATCCATGTCCCCACGGCTCTGCTCCATGTCAACACAAGGAATCCAAAAGTGGTTCATAACTAGCACAAGGTTGTGCTTCTTGTTTCTGTGCAAGTCACATATCTTTTTGGGTATTCTTGGGCTATTGTATTTTGTGTTTCATTTGTACATATGTGATATCAAATTTGTCTCTTTTACAGTATGGTTTGCTTGCATTTATTAGAATCAACTGCCACTAGTTTAAAAAAGAAGTAAATAGGAACCGTAAATAGGAAAAAAAACTTTGAAAAATTAACACTTTTCCCCAATAACGAATATACTGGATTAGCTAAATATGCCAGCCAGCCAACATGCCAAAAACACAGACATTAAGGATGATTTTATACAAAAGAAGATTAAAAAAACAAAAACAAGAAAAAAAGATAGCAGTCAATAATAATAATGGCATCAAACTATCCTGTTATAGAAAACCTTACTATTTAGGTCTTTATACAGATCCACTTGGATCTGAGAAAATTATAATAAACACTTTCTTTTTCGATCATTGAGTATACTTTGCAGCTATCATAAAACATCTGTATCTTTCTATAGCCATTCCTCTTTTAGGTCTTTACAAGAGGACCAAGCTATTTCTATTGCTGTGCTCATCCACTTGAACTTGCCAGCTGTCTTGATATTACATTTGGCCAGTGGTAATAAATATCTGCAATGTTTCAAATTCTAAATCCTCTTTCTTTAGGTGAGTGTTATCAATCTAATGGGCTTCACTTTGCTTGTCTCGGAAATGTTCTGAAAAATGGCAAGTCAACACCATCTCCCTGGAATTCAGTGCTCTCCAACATCTCTTCCTTCCCTATTACAGGCAAACTGCACTAATTACTTTAATTCCAAAAAACATACCTTTGTTCACAGTGGTCCATGACATCAGTTAGGATTATACTAGTAACAAATAAAATAACAAACTACAACAGGCAATACCCCACCACAACATGCTTTTTTCCCAGTATTAGCTTCTTTCCCTTCCCTACATTACTTTCTGCTTGTCCTATTAGTGCTTCCTGGAGTTATATTTTTATCGAATTTTAATCTCCAAGTGTGCTTCTAGGGAAACACAACAAAGACAATGGTGACAGAACCTATGTGTATTCAATCTTCTTATCACATAGTCTGCTAAAAACTTTTTAACCATATTCTCATTGCATTTGTTGAGATAATTCTGAGATTTAATAGTTTTGGAGTTGCCATTCAGGATTTTATTAAGAAAAAATAAAACTTACAGGTCTCAAGTTGAAACGGGTTTAATATAGGGAATTAGTGAGTCATACAACCATGAGAAGGGCTGAAGGAGCAAAAGTCAGGGAAACTGCTGATAGAATTCAGGAAATTAAGAAGTGCCGGCCAGGTGCGGTGGCTCACGCCTGTAATCTCTGCACTTTGGGAGGCCGAGGTGGGTGATCACGAGGTCAGCAGATCGAGACCACCCTGCTAACACGGTGAAACCCCATCTCTACTAAAAAAAAAATTCAAAAAATTAGCCAGGCATGGTGGAGGGTGCCTGTAGTCCTAACTACTCGGAAGGCTGAGGCAGAAGAATGGCCTGAACCCGGGAGGCAGAGCTTGCAGTGATGCAGTGAGCCAAGATCATGCCACTGCACTCCAGCCTGGGCGACAGAGTCAGACTCCATCTAAAAAAAAAAAAAAGAAGAAAGTGCCCACTGTAGCCTCCTTTATAGGAGCTGCCAGAGAACGGCTTCTTCTCTTTCAGTTTCCAAATTGAGTCCTACTGCTTCCCATTAGCAGAATCTAACCTGAAACACTCCTGGTAAGGGAATCTGGGAAATGGTTTCCCAGGCTTTCCCCTTACTTAAGTCATGTATATAAGGGAGTGAGGATGAAGACAAATTTACCTTACAGTGGGACACTATTTACTCATGAAGTGCAGCAAGCCATTTTTCTGGTTACCCATTTTCTGAAAGTCCCAAGCATCTACAGAAAGCCAAGCCTATTCCAGAGGCTATTCATAGACAAATCCATTAAGTAAGGTTCTTTGGCAAACACATAAAATGCCAAAGTTTGAATTAATGTCCAACCACTGAGAAAAGCAAAACAATACTACACAATTTAGTCAATTCCTTTGCAATTCTGTGAAAGAAACTTAAATTTCTCTTTGAAAGACCATGCCAAGACCTGGTAATTATTTTCAAAATTTCATTGTGAAGGAATACCCATTGTTCTCATAGCTAACAACAAAGGGTTAATTACTGTGTAGGTAAGTTTAAAGCAAGTTTACTGTAAGAGGAATTTTGGAATGTCTCTGTTGGTTAGGGAGAAATAAAGAGCAAGAAAAAAGGATGGCATGATTTCAAGGTCTTTGCTCATCTTTAAGATTTGTGTTGTCCAAATATCTATATCCACACCCAACCACACCCCATTCCTCTTACTTTAAAAAAAAAATCAAATTACATTTTTGGCAAAAAAAAAAAAAAAAAAAAAAAAAAAAGTTTAATGATTACTTTGCCAGAAATTAGATTCAGGAAAAATGACTGAAAGGGAATTTTTCTCCATGTACACTCAGAATTATTAATATCCCTCTACACATGTACATCCATTAATGACCATTCAATAGAAATAGTGCATAGTTATGATTTTTAAATATATAAAAGTGTAAAATCATTTTGGTATGTCAATATCTTTAGATTATAAACATTTTTTGTGAGTTATTTCATGACAAGTTTATGAGCACAAATAGCAATTCTGATATACTAATTCTACAGAAAAATAAATGATGTTAATTAAAGCAGTTTATTTTAATAAACACTAGAAACATTGTAAGAATAGAATATTAAAATGACTTCCAATAATGATTAACTATTTTTGAACATTTATATTAAAACTCCCATTAAAAAGGGAATTCACATTTAAAATGGTAATTTATTCATATATGATCAATTTTTAAATAAAGCTGTTTTAAAATTTTTAAGATTTTCTTCTGTTTTTTCTTGGCTTTCTGTAGATGCTTCATTTTTAATAAAAAACAAAGAGAAAGTCTGTCCAGGCTACATGGTCCAAACAACAAAAATTCACGTTAGCCATAATGTGATATTATGAGGTATCTTATGAATAGTTCAGCTAAATACTGCCCTACTCATATATTTTCATTCTCTTATGGAAGTGAGATTACTTTTTTCCCCATCAAATTTTATTTCAAGTTCCAAAATACGTGTGCAGGATGTACAGGTTTGTTACATAGGTAGACATGTGCCATGGTGGTTTGCTGCACAGATCAACCTATCACCTAGGTATCAAGCCCAGCATCCATTAGATATTCTTCCTGATGCTCTCCCTCCCCACACTGCCTCCAACAAGCCCCAATGTGTGTTGTTCCCCTCCCTGTGTCCATGTGTTCTCATCATTCAACTCCCACTTATAAGCGAGAACATGCGGTGCTTAGTTTTCTGTTTCTGTGTTAGTCTGCTAAGGATAATGGCCTCCAGCTCCATCTGTGTTCCTGCAAAGGACTTGATCTCATTCCTTTTTATAGCTGCATATATATTCCATGGTGTGTATGTACTACATTTTCTTTATCCAGTCTATCATTGATGAGCATTTGGGTTGATTCCATGTCTTTGCTATTGCAAATGATACTGCAATGAATATATGTGGAATGTATCTTTATAATAGAATGATTTATATTCCTTTGGGTATATACCTAGTAATGGGGTTGCTGGATCAAATGATACTTCAGCTTCTTGATTTTTGAAGAATCACCACACTGTCTTCTACAATGGTTGAACTAATTTACATTCCCAACAACAGTGTAAAAGCATTCCTTTTTCTCCGCAGCGTTGCTGGGATCTGTTATTTCTTGACTTCTTAATAATCACCATTCTCACTGGTGTTAGGAGCTGGTACCATTTCTAGTGGAACTATTCCAAACAATTGAAAAGGAGGAACTACTCCCTAACTCATTTTGTGAGACCAGCATCATCGTGATACCAAAACCTGGCTGAGATACAACAACAACAACAACAAAACTTCAGGCCAATATCTCTAATGAACATCAATGCAAAAATCCTCAATAAAATACTGGCAACCCGAACCCAGCAGCACATCAAAAAGCTTATTCACCACAATCAAGTTGGCTTCATCCCTGGGCTCAACATACACAAATCAATAATTATAATTCATCACACAAACAGAACTAAAGACAGAAACCACATGATTATCTCAAAAGATGGAGAAAAGGCCTCTGATAAAATTTAGCATCCCTTCATCTTAAAAATTCTCAATAAACTAGGTACTGAAGAAATAAACCTCAAAATAATGAGAGCCATAGATGACAGCCAACATCATACTGAATGGGCAAAAGCTGGAAGCATTACCCTGAAAAACCAGTACAAGACAAGGATGCCCTCTCTCACCAGTCTTATTCAACGTATTATTGGAAGTTCTGGCCAGGGCAATCAGGCAAGACAAAGAAATAAAGGGCATTCAACTAGGAAGAGAGGAAGTCAAATTATCTTTGCAGATGACAGGTTCCTATATCTAGAAAACCCCACTGTCTCAGCCCCAAAGCTTAAGCCAGTAAGCAACTTCGGCAAAGTCTTAGGATACAAAATCAATGTGCAAAAATTGCTAGCTTTCCAATACACCAACAACAGGCATGCAGAGAGCTAAATCATGACTGAACTCCCATTCACAATTGCTGCAAAGAGATTGAAATACCTAGGAACACAGCTCACAAGGGATGTGAAGGATCTCTTCAAGGAGAGCTACAAATCACTGCTCAAGGAAATCAGAGAGGACACAAAAAAATGGAAAAACATTCCATGCTAATGCATAGGAAGAATTAATGTCATGAAAATGACCATACTGTCCAAAGTAATTTATAGATTCAATACTAGTCTCATTAAACTACAATTGACATTCTTCACAGAATTAGAAAAAACTATGTTAAAATTCACATGGAACCAAAAAAGAGCCCATATAGCTAAGACAATCTTAAGCAAAAAGAACAAAGCTGGAGACATCATGCTACCTGACTTCGAACTATGCTACAAGATCTTCTTTAAAATATTTCAAGTTGCTGGGTGCGGTGGCTCACGCCTGTAATCCCAGCACTTTGGGAAGCCAAGGCGGATGGATCACAAGGTCAGGAGATCGAGACTATCCTGGCTAACAAGGTAAAACGCCGTCTCTACTAAAAATACAAAAAAATTAGCCGAGCGTGGTGGTGGGTGCCTGTAGTCCCATCTACTCAGGAGGCTGAGGCAGGAGAATGGCATAAACCCAGAAGGCGGAGCTTGCAGTGAGCCGAGATCGTGCCACTGCAGTCCAGCCTGGGCAACAGAGCCAGACTCCATCTCAAAAACAAAAAACAAAAAAAAAACTTCAAGTCATATTCTGGAAAAAATCAAGATTAAAATTTAAAGTCACAATTTCTATTTTAAAGCATTTATATAAAAACTAAAAAAAGTTAAAATTCTATTTTTCTGTTTGAATTACATATGTAAATATTTTAATCGAAAAATTCTCATGAATATTCAGTAAAAATAGCAACATTTTACACACCAAAACTTGTTACTTAAATATATGTTATAAAATAAGTTTATTAAATTCATCACACTATAACCTCTTTTGTTCCTCACATTTATTGAGGCATAATTGGCAAATTTTAAAAATTATATATATTTAAGGTGTACAACTTGATGTTTTCACATACATATACTCTGCGAAATAATCAGCACAATCAAGCATTGACCAAAAAACCCAAAGTCTGTAAAACATTTGCAGAGGTTTACTCTGAGCCAAATATGAGAACTATGGTCTGTGACCACCTCAGGAGGTCCTGAGAACATGTGCCCAAGGTGGTTGAGTTGCAGCTTGGCTTTATACCTTTTAGGGAGACAGAAGTTACAGGCAAAGGCATAAATCAATACATGTAAGGTATACATTAGTTAGCCCCAGAAGGGCACACATCTCAAACTAAATACTTGCAGGTCATAGGTGAAGTCAGAAATTTTCTGATTGACAAATGGTTGAAAGAATTAAGCTTTGCCTGAAGAGTTGAACTCAGCATAAAGAAATAATTGAGTTAAATAAGGAAAGGAAGTCAATGTTCTTTTTATGTAGATGAAGCCACCAACAGGCTTCAGAAAGAACAGATGGTAAATGTCTCTTATTGGACCTTAACAGGTATCAGACTCTCCAGAAAAGATTTTTAAGAGAAGATTGTCTACAGAATGCAAATTTCCCCAGCAAAAGATAGCTTCACAGGGCCATTTCAAAATATGTCAAAGAAATACATTTTGGGGTAAAATACTTTGACCCTCTGCAGGGCCTCCTATCTGACATGTGATGCATCATCAGCATAAGGTTGGAATTTGGTATTTTATTGCTACAAAAAGTGTTTTGTCAGTTTTAAGATCTCTATTTAATGTTAAAGCTGGTCAGTTGTGCCTAAATTCCAAAGGGAAGGGTACATACTAAGGCATGTCACATGCTCCCCTTCCCATCGTGGCCTGAACAGGTTTCTTTGGGGTCCCTTTGGCCAAGAAGGAGGGTCCATCAGTTGGTTAAGAGGTTCAGAATTTTATTTTTGGTTTATACAAGCTAATTAACATGTCCATCTTCTCATGGAGTTACCATTTTCTCTTCTATGTCTGTGGTGAAAACATGATACTATCCTAGGAAATTTCAATGTTCACATTAGCTCTCCTGAACTTATTCATACTGTATATTTGAAAGTCTATACCCTTTGGCCCACATTTCTAATTTTTCCCCCTCCTAGTCTCTAGCAACCACCATTCTACTCTCTGTTTCTATGAGTTTGACTATTTTAGATTCCAGATCTAAGTGACGTGATAACACTATTTGTCTTTCTGTGTCTGCCTTATTTCACTTAACATAATGTCCTTCAGATTCATCCACCTTGTCACAAATGACAAGGTTTCCTTTTTTTTTTTTTTACAGTGGAATATTAACCTATTGCATGGATTGTGTGTGTGTGCAGTTAGAATATACACACACACACACATGCACATTGTCAGAGCAACCTTAGCTCTAGGTATAGATCCAAAACATATAAAATTATTATCTGGAATAGCTGGTTCCACTCTCATGTTCATTAAAGCATTATTCACAGTAGGCAAGATATAGAAACAACCTAAATGTCTATCAACAGATGAATGGACATTTTATATATACTATATATACACATATATACTACATATATACATATACACTGCATTTATATATACATATATACATATATGTGTAATACACATATATACCTATATACATTTATATATGTAGTTTAAATGTATGTTTGCACATATATTCTAACTACATGTATATAAAGTGTGTGTACATATAATTACATATATAGCATGTATATATTCTAACTACATAGTGTGTGTATATATACACACATGCACACATTCTAACTACATATATATAAATGTAGTGTATATGTATATATGCAGTATATATGTGTGTATGTATAATGGTACATATAAAATGTAGTCCATTCATTGACTGAAGGACATTTAGGTTGTTTCTTTATCTTGGTCAATGTGAATAATGCTTTAATGAACATGAAGGTGGAACAAGCTAGTCCAGATAATAATTTTACATTTTTTGAAACTATACTTAGAGCTAAGGTACCTGGATCATAAGGTAGTTCTATTTTTAAATTTTTGAGCAACTTCCATAGTGTTTTTCATAATGGTTGAACTAATCTACATTCATACCAACAGTGTACAAGGGTCTTCTCTTCTCCACATCCTTGCCAACACTTGTTATTTTTCATCATTTTGATAAAATCATTGTAACAAGTTTGAAGTGATATTTCAGTGTGGTTTTGACTTGCATTTTCCTGATGATTAGTGATGTTGAGCACCTTTTCCAACACTGTTGAACATTTGTATGTCTTCTTTTAAGAAATGTTCACACCCTCTGCTCATTTTAAAAAATGTGTTATTTGCTTTTTTGCCACTGAGTTTCTTGTGTATTTTGAATATTAACCCTTTATAACGTATATGGTTTGCAAATACTTTCTTCATTTCATAGGTTGCCTTTTACTCTGTAGAGTATTTACTTTGTGCAGAAGTTTAGTTTGATGCAATCCCATTTGTCTATTTCATTCCTTCTGTCTGTGACTCTGGTGTCATCCAAAATATAATTGTCCAACACCAATGTCAAGAACCTTTTTCCCTCTGTATTTTTCCAGTAGTTTTTAAGTTTTGTGTTTTATGTTTAAGTCTCTTATTCATTTTGAGTTGGTTTTTGTAGATACTATGAGATAGTAGTACAATTTTATTTCCCTGCATGTGGATATCTAGTTTTCATAATACCTTTTATTGAAGACTATCCTTTCCCCTCATTGTGTGTTCTTAGCACCATTATCAAAGATCAGGTGGCTACAGATGTGTGCATTTACTTCTGGGCTCTCTATTCTATTTCATTCATCTATATGTCTGTTTTTATGCCAGTATCATTCTATTTCTATTAGTGTAGCTTTGGTTACACATTTTGAAATCAGTAAGTATGATGCCTTCAGCTTTTTCTTTCTCAGGACTGAGTTGGCTATTAGAGGTATTTCGTGGTTCTATAAAAATTTAGAATTTGTTTTCCTCTTCCTGTAAAGAATGCCACTGGGATTTTGATAAGGGATTGCATTAAATCTGAAGATCACTTTGTATAGGATGGACATTTTGACAGTATTAGTTTTGCCAATCCATGAACACTGGATGTTTTTTCATTTATCTGTGTTTTCTTTAATTTCCCTCATCAATGTTTTACAATTATCATTGCACACTTTTCTAACTTCTTTAGTTTAATTTCTATATAATTTTATTCTTTTTGTTACTATTATAAATGGAATTATTTTATTGATTTCGTTTTTGGGTAGCTCAATGTGTTTGTATATAAAATCACTACTGATTTTTCTATGTTGGTTTTGTATCCCACAACTTTACTGACTTCATTTATTAATTCTCAGTGTCTTCTTGAGTCTGTAGCGTTTTCTACATATACACTCATGTCATCTGCAAGCATATACTGTTTTACTTTCATTTTTACTAAATGACTTTTATTTCTTTCTCTTGTCCAATTACTCTGGCTATAACTTCCAGTACGTTGAATGAAGTGGTAAGAGTGGACATCTTTGCTTTGTTTCTAATCTTTAAAAAAAAAGCTCTCAGTTTTACTCCATTGATTTTGATGTTATATAGCTCTCTGCTTTTCTTATATGGCCTTTATTAGTTTCATGTAGGTTTCTTTTATGCATATTTTGTTAAGAGTTTGTATCATTAACAAATGCTGAATTTTGTCAAATGCTTTCTCTGCATTAATTATGTGCTTTTTTTTTTGGCTATATTAACATGATGTATTACATCAATTAATTTGCATATGTTGAATCATTTTTTAATCCCAGGGCTAAATCTCACTTGATTCATGTGAAATTTATCCCTGAGATGCAAGAATCATTCAACATATGCAAAGTGCATTATCTTTCTAATGTGTTATTGGATTCAGTTTGCTAGTATTTTGTGGAGAATTTTTGCTTTTATGTTCAGGAATACTGGCCTATGTTTTCTTTGCTTGTGTTATCTTTTTCCGGCTTTTGTATTAGAATAATGCCGGCCTCATAAAATATGTTTGGAAGTATTCCCCCTCTTCCACTTTTTTGGAAGAGTTTGAAATGAATGAGCATTAATTATTCTTTGAATATTTGGTGGAGTTCACCAATGAAGCTATCTGATCCTGGACTTTTATTTCTTGGAAGGTTTCTGACTACTGATCCAATCGCCTTATTTATTATTGATCTGTTTAAGTTTTCCATTTATTCTTGATTCAGTTTCAGTAGGTTGTATGTTTTTTTAAAAGATGTATCCATTTCTTCGAGGTTATTTAATTTGAGTATAATTTTTCATAACAGCAGCTTATAATTCTTTTATTTATGAGTCATCTCTTATAATTTCTTCTTTTTTTTATTCTAACTATTTGAATCTTCTTTTTTATTAGTTAGCATAGCTAGGGGTTTGTCAATGTTTATCTTTTCAAAAAAAAACAACCCAGTTTTTCCATATTTTTTCTATTCTGCATTTTATATATTTCTACTGTTATCTTTATTATTTCTTTTTTTCCGATAATTTTAATTTAAAATATTTTAAATTTAAATTTTAAATTTTCTACTTTTTAAAATTAGGTTTTTGCCATTGTAAACTTTTTTCTTAGTACTGCCTTTGTGCATCCATAAGTTTTCATAGGTTGTATTCTCATTTATCTTGAGATACTTTTTACATTCCCACTATGTTTTCTCTTTTATCCAATGTTTGTTCAAGACTGTGTTTAGTTTCCATGTATTTGTGAATTTTCTCATTTTTTTACTGTTATTGTTTTTAGTGTTATTCTATTGTGGCTGAAAAAGATAATTGGGGTAATTTTAATCTTTTTAAATTCATCAGACCTGTTTTGTGATGTAATGTGATCTATCCTGGAGAACATTCCACGTGCACTTGAAAAAAATATATATTCTTCTACTGTTGGATGGAAAGATCTGTGTATGTCTGTTAGGTCCACTCAGTCCATAGTGTTATTCAAGTTAGCTGTTTCTATACTGATTTTGTATCTGGATGTTCTATCTATTATTAAAAGGACAGCACTGAAGTATCCTACTATTATTGTATTTTTGTCAATCTCCCTTTGTAACTTTTAGTATTTGCTTTATATATTTAGGTGCTCTGATGCTGGGTATGTGTATATTTGTAATTGTTATAACTTGCTGTTGAATTGACCATTTTATCATTATATGACAGATTTTTTTTCTTTTACTGCTTTGACTATATCATCCCACTCCCTCCTGTTCTGCAAGATTTCTGGTAATAAATCTTCAGATAGTCTCATGGAAGAAGATGAAAATGCAGCAGTTAAGGAGACTTAGAAGGAACAGACAGTGAAGTGGGAGGAGAATCAGGCAATGGGGAGCCCACACAGCAATGATCAAGAGTTTCAAGGAAAAGGGCATTGTCCACTGTGTCAAATGCTACTGTGAGAAGAAATAAGATAAGGCCTTAGACTTGGGGAAAACATGTAATAGCAGGATTAAAATAAATCAGTCAAGCATTTTAAAAATGCTCAGAGCAGTAAAAAACAAAGAAATTAAACTACCACCTAATGATATTGGGAAAGGTAACAAATAGCAATGAGCAGGTACTCAAGATCAAGAAAAATAGAAATTTTTGCTTAAATATTTCTTATTTTAAAAATGGTCTTCAAATTAAAGGTGAGTTCAATAATAAGGAGTAGAAAGGCAAGCCCATGATATTTGTAAAAATGGAATTCTGCCATAAATGACTTGTTGGTGGGGCTTCTTCAAGTACCTGGTTGAGTGATCTCAAACTTGTTGACATTTATCACAAGTAGCCACAAAGAATATGAGGGTTTCCAAAAGACTATAAATGAACAAATGTGACTTTTATTAAAGAGGGGCAGGAATTTTAGTATTAATATTGATATGATATTTAACAATTTATATAATTGTTTATTAACAAAATTGCTTTGAGATATTGTTCATCCAGCCATCATTTAACAAAAGCTACTTTTGTTAGAGCACCTACTATGTGCAAACACTATGCTATAAACTGATGACATCAACATAAAAGCATTTAATATCTTATATATGTATTATTTTTTAGTCACAAAACACTTTACATACAATATCCAGTGTGATAATCACAACAATCCTATGATGTAGACAAAATAGACACTATTTAACAGATGTGAAATATAGAATTCAGATAAATGTAGTGACTTCTCCTGGTAATCCAGCTGGAAAGCGAAATTTTTAACGATTATAAGTCTAGTGATCTTTTTGTTATATCATGGCTTTGCAATAATTAGGAGCTACTATCTGAAATAATCTCCATCCTTATAGCATTTTTAGGATATTAGAACAGCGTATTCTCATAGTTTAGCAGATTATGACACTGCTAAGTCATTTGTCAAATTCCTCATGAGCATTTAATCAATGAGATATAGTAATATGGGTTGATGAAAAAATTCAGTAGTTTTACAAGCAGGTTATACAATCACCTCAAGAGTCAATATTAATTTAAAATGCTTCTTCTAATGAGGAAGTACAGGATTCTACTCATAGCTTTGTTCCTCAATATGCAGTAGTGGTGCAGATATAAAGCCAGTTATTTCAGGTATTTTTTGTTAAATCAGCCAGAGATCTATAATACATATTTGTAACTAATACAATGACAAAATTAAAATTATCTTAATAGGTGAAGATCATACGTAATATCTAATATTATTAAAATAAATTTAATATCACACATTTTATTTCAAACAATGGCACATATAAGGGGAGATTTAAATTAGTACTAGCTTAAATAAAAATGAGTTGGGAAGTTAAAATTTATTTTAAAGGGTTAATAACCCTATCAATCTGCTAAAAGGCATAGTCATCAGGAAAACACAAATTGAAACCAGAATGAAATACAAATTCAAAACTACCAGAATGGCTATACTTAAATGACTAGCAAGATATGTCACAACTAGAACTCATTAATTGCTAGTGAGAATGCAAAAGGGTACTATCACTCTGGAAAACTGTTTGACTATTTCTTAAGAAGTTAAACATAACTTCTGCCCTAGCAATTTTATTCCTATATACTTACCCAAAAGCAACAAAAAATATGTTCATTAAAGTTTTTACAGAAATGTTCATAACAACCTTACTGTTATAATACATCTATATATACATATCATATAATACATACTGTATAATTCCATTTTTATTATCACTAAAACTAGTCAATAGTGACAGAATTAAGAAAATGATTGCCTTTAGGGGACGAAGAGCAGGAAATTAACTTGAAACAGGAATAGCGATCTTTCTGGAATGAAACAAATGACCTATATCTTATGTTGAGTAATAGTCACATAGGTGTCCACAATTTTCAAAAATCATCAAACTGAAAACTTACAACCTCTGTATTTTATTCTATTTTAAATAAATGATACCTTAATTTCAAAAAGATAAAACATAAAAAAACATTGTTTTCCATTGAAGGAATACAAGAAAAACTGGTATAAGTTACAGAAAAAGAAATTTCGTTTTGACATAAAATTTTCTAAACTTAAGAAACTTCAAACATAGAATAAGCTATTTCATTAAACAGTATATTTATCATTTCTAGGCCAGACACGGTGGCTCATGCCTGTAAACCCAGCACTTTCGGACACAGAAGCAGGCGGATTACCTGAGGTCGGGAGTTTGAGACCAGCCTTGCCAACATGGCGAAATCCCATTTCTACTAAAAATACAAAAATTACCCGGGTGTGGGGGTGGGTGCCTGTAATCCCAGCTAATCGGGAGACTGAGGCAGGAGAATCACTTGAACCCAGGAGGTGGAGGTTGCAATGAGTCAAGATCATGCCATTGCACTCCACCCTGGGCGACAAGAGTGAAACTCTGTTTCAAAACAACAACAAGTATATTTATCATTTTTGAAAATATTCAAACAAAAGGATACTTTTGGAGACTAATTCAAATATCCCAGGCAGAAATACTTCCTAGAGCATTTTAAAGCCTTTTTATCAGACTCACTGATATCCTAAATTAACAGAGATTTTCTTTTATCACATTTAGTCCATATTTAACTTCTCATTTCCTTCTTTTACATCTAATTAAATAGCGTTTAAGAATGCTAAAACAGTAGAAAAAGCTAACAGACTTAAACTTATAAGCCACTTCTATAGGTTTATAATGCATACACTACTGCATTAAGAAGGATCCTGAGGCCAAACCCCACAGGTTAGTAGTAAAGAATATTGTCACTGTTTAGTGGAATCTGCCATGAGCCTAAGAGGCAAGGGAGTGACAAAAATACCAGAGTTTGCCATCACAGAGTTAAATAAAATGTGTAGAGCTGTACGTCAGATAAAAATGGTTATTATAGACTGAGGCTTCAATATGCCATAAACCAATAGCCAACAAATTAGTAAAGAAAAGAAATAAGGAAAAGAAAAGAAAGTGTGAGGGAAATACTAGTATCTAAATATATATTGCTTTATGGCAGTTTTATTTCCTGGTTGCCAGATTTAGAGTGTCTGGAATATTTAAATAATGTACTAAATTGATTTGGGCATGATAGCTAAGCATAAACACAGTGAAATAGTCTAGGTTTTCTCCTCAACAAAATACTAGCAAACTACATTCAACAATACATTAAGAAGATCATTCATCATGACCAGGTGAGATTTATCCTGGGGCTGCAAAAATGGTTCAACATATACAAATTAATCAAGGTGATACTACATATCAACAGAATAAATGACAAAAATTATATGATCATTTCGATTGATGTTGAAAAAGCATTTGATAAACTTTAGCATATCTTCATAATAGAAATCCTCAAAAAACTTGGTTTAGAAGAGCTATAACTCAACATTTAGAAAGCTATATATGACAGGCCCACAGCTAGTATTACATTGAATAGGGAAAAAAATCAAAGTGTTTCCTTTTAGATCTGGAAATTACAAGAATGCCCATTTTTCACTACTGTTGTTCATCATAGTACAGAATGTCTTAGCTAGAGCAATCAGACAAGAGAAAAAAATAAGGGGCATCCAAATTGGAAACAAAGAATGCAAATTATATTTCTTTGCAGATAATATGATCTTACATTTGGAGAAAACTAAAGACAACACCAAAAAAACTATTCAAACTGATAAATTCAGTCAAGTTGCAGGATACAAAATCAACATATGAAAATCAGTAGCATTTCCATATACCAACTGTGAACAATCTGAAAAAGAATGAAAGTACTCCATTTACAATAGCCACAAATAAAATGAAATAACTAGGAATTAACCAAAAAAGTGAAAGATCTCTATAAAGACAACTATAAAATGATAATGAGAGAAATTGAACATGATACAAAAAATTGGAAAGATAATCTATGTTCATGGACTGGAAGAATCAATATTGTTAAAATGTCCATACTACCCAAAGCAATTCACAGATTCGATTCACTTTTTATAAAAATACAAATGACATTCTTCACAGAAATGGAAATAGCAATTCTAAAATTTATACGGAACCACAAAAGACCCAAAGTAGCCAACGCTACCCTAAGCAAAAAGAACAAAACTGGAGCAATGACACTACCTGACTTCAAATTATACTAAAGGGCTACAGTAACCAAAACAGCATAGTATTGGCATAAAAACAGACACACAGACCAACAGAATAGAATAGAGAATCCAGAAACAAGTCCATGCACCTACTGTGAACTCATTTTTGACACAGGTGCCAAGAATATACACTGGAAAAAAGACAGTCTCTTCAATAAATGGTACTGGGAAAATTGAATATCCATATGGATATCCACCTGCAGAAGAATGAACTCTCACCATATACAAAAATCAAAGGAAAATGGATTAAACACTTAAGTCTAACACCTCAAACTACTATGAAACTACTGCAAGAAAGCATTGGGAAAACTCTCCAGGATACTGGTCTGGGCAAAAAATAAAAATAAAAATTCCTTGAGTACTACCCCACAAGCGTAGGCAAACAAAGCAAAAACGGTAAAATGGGATCACATCAAATTAAAAACTTTCTGCACAGCAAACACTCAACAAAGTAAACAGGTAACACAGAGATTGTGAGAAAACATTTGCTAACTACTCATCTGACAACAGATTAATAATTAGAATACATAAGAAACTCAAACAACTCTAAAATTTCTAGACTTCAAAAAACTTAAAAATCTAATACTTGATTTAAAATTGTCAAAAGATTTAAATAGACATTTCTCAAAAGTAGACATATGAATGGCAAACAGGCATAAGAAAAAGTGCTCACCATTACTGATCATCGGAGATATGCAAATCAAAACTATAATAAAATATCATCTACACTCCAGTTAAAATGACTTATGTAAAAGTAAGGCAAGCCAGGCATGGTGGCACATGCCTGTAGTCCCAGCTACTCGGGTGGCTGAGGTGGGAGGTCACTTCAGCCCACAGGGTCAAGGCTGAAGTGAGCTGAGATCACACCACCTCACTCCAGCCTGGGTGACAGAGTGATACCCTGTCTCAAAAAAAGAAAAGTCAGGCAATATCTAACGCTGGCGAGGATATGGAGAAAAGGGAACCCTCATACACTCTTGGTGGGAATGTAAATTAGTACAGCCATTATGAAGAACAGTTTGGAGTTTTCTCAAAACAATTAAAAATAGAGGTACCTTACGATCTAGGAATCCTTCTGCTGGGTTTTTACCCAAAGGAAAGGAAACAAGTATATTGAAGAGATATATCTGTACTCCCATGTTTGTCCCAGCACTGTTCACAATCACCAAGATTTGGAAGCAACCTAAGTGTCCATCAATAGATGAATGAAGAAAATGTGACACTTATATACAATGAAGTACTATTCAGCCATAAAAGAAAATTAGATCCAATCTTGTCATTTGCAATAACATGGATGGACTGGAATTCGTTACATTAAGTCAAATAAGGCAGGCAGAGAAAAACAAACATCTGATGTTCTCACTTATTGGTAAGCATCTAAAAATCAAATCAATTAAACTCATGGAGGGAGAGAATAGAAGAATGGTTACCAGAAGCTGGGAAGGGTAGTGGGAAGGAGATTGAGATGGTTAATAGGTACAAAAAAGATAGAAATAATAAATAAGACCTAGTGTTTCATAGTACAACAGGGTGATTGTCATCAAAATAATTTAATTGTACATTTTAAAATAACTGAAAGACTATAATTTAATTGTAACAAAAAGGAGAAGTGCTTCAGGGGATGGATACCCAATTCTACATGTTGTGACTATTATGCTTTGCATGCCTATAGCAAAATATTTCATGTATCCCATAAATGTATACACCTATTTTGTACCCACAAAAATTAAAAATTAAAAAAATTTAAAAGCCTGGATTTTCAATAAAAGCTAAAATACTGTAATAGTACTCTTCTAAAATCAGACTGAAAGCACAGACATAATATAAAGATTTGCATAAAGCTAAACCTAGTAGAAACCCACTTTGATTTACAAAATTGTAAATATTTTTAGGAACTTTGTAATGCATAAACTTCTCCTTCCCTGCCTCACACAGATCTAAAGTGACCAAACATACTAAATATGTAATGTGTATTTTCCAGCTGAAAAAAACTTAACCCAGCCCCTCCTGGCTCAGTTAGAAGGTCATTTCCTTGGAAAGAGCTATACCCCCAATGGTGAATAAAGCTCCAATTGCAGTCACAAATGTGGCAATACACAAGATGTCTTCATAGCAAGGCTAATCACCAGATGGGGAGTTTGACTAATTGGCTGAAGATGTTTTCTGCTCTGGTCATACCTTGGCAAATAGAACAAAGAGAGGCCAAGAGACCTAATGGCTAGAACATGAGTATGAGTGTGGAGTTCTGTGATCTGCCTTCTGTCTGTTGTGGGTCTCTGGACAATTCCGTTAACCTTACTGTATTTTATTTTACTATAAATATAAGTAAGACTCTGCATACTTATCTAAGATATTTTCCAGAAAATGTTACAGGCAAAATTATTAAGGTTAAAATAAGAAAGAATTCCTCTATATTGAAACATTATTTTCTGAAGCAAATTAGGTTTATTCTTAATTTCTCTTGGTTCAGCACGTAGGGTCAGTTACATGGCAGCATTTTCTTAGGGATGAAAATTTTATGGGGTAAAGAACCACCGACAGTCAAACACTAGGGGCCAGGACTCCTCCATGGCAAAGAGCAGCTTAAGGTCAAATTTATTCACTCAGTGTCTTACTTCTTCCTATTGACCCAAAAGTTAGAGATAAAGTGAGCACCCACCAGCAGAGGTGCAGCCAGGTTAGAAACCAGCTTTCATGTAAACAAGTCAGTACCAAAATATTTAGGAATAGCCAACACCCAAACTAGACAGAAAAACAAAATGGTTCTCAAATTTTTAAAAAATTTAGGATTACAAGCACAAAGAATTAATGCTAATAATTAATGAGGGTCTGCTATTCCCACTAGTCTGTAGATTCCTTGTGGGTAGATGCTACATCTCTTGTTCCTACAGGTTTGTGTGATAAGACACAGCTAACACAGTGTCATAAGATATAGCTCCAACCATGGCAAAGGTCAAGGTGGGTAGAAATCGTGACCCGAATTGGGCCAGAGACAAACCAAGGTCTTAAGAGAGAACCAGAGAAAAGAGATATGTGCCAGAAACTGGGAGGTGTCACAAGACACAAGGGTAGCAGAAAATGCTCACCTTGAGACCAGAACAGAAGAAGACTGAGTGGCTATAGCAGAAACTGAAAGCATACAATAGGCAACAAATGAACAGAAGATGCTGAGATTGTAGGCAAACGCAAATGCACATCTGAGCACCTCACCTCTGAAATCAGAAGGAAAATGCCTTGAGAGGGGAGATGAGTTTTTACAGCAGAAGCTGGATTTTCAGTCCAGTGCTTCTTAAAGGAACTTGGCTTACTTTTGCTATCATGCAATTGGAATAATTTGAGGTAAACAAAAAAAACTCTAAAAATTAAAGAAAAAAGCAGAAACTGAATGGTCTTTCACAGCTGGACAGGGTATGGCTGGCCAAGACAAAGAAGGACGAGGCAGCAAGAGGTACCAACACTGAGAGAGCCCTTGATCAAAGCATAGCCTGTCAGGCTCCAAGTTATTGTTGGAAGATCCTGGTACCACAGCCTCACAGGCATTGGCCTCTCCTGAACCTTTGCTTGTTCTGCCTCACAGTGGCAAATCAGTTTTCAAAGCAGCAATAATTGTGTAGTAAAGTCATAAGCTATTGTTAGAAATTAGAAAAAAAATCACTTTTAAAAAAACTAGAAAAATAGTTTTATCTCAAAAATGTATAAACATACAGATATATTTAATTTTAGTTAAACCTTCATTTCCTAAGTTTGGAAAAATCACCTAGATTCCTCTAATTGTTCCTGTAGTCAAAAAGTAAATCTACATGTCCCATGCTATCTTGAATGAGAAGGGTCTGTTTACTGTGTTCCTGTCTAAATCCCTTGACCTTTTCCTGTCCAAATAAGTTGGTACTATTAATAATTCAGTCCCCAACATCAGATAAAATATAAAATTAATTCCCTTTTCCATGAATTTAGATGATATAATTAGGCCATGCTTTTGGCTTATGACTATTTCCATGACTAAAATCACTTGAGAACTGCTTGTTTCCCATCAACATTTGGTCGTAAGAGGGATGGTGGGTGTCTTCTACAGGAGACAGTAGGTCAATGGCCAAAGGCCAATGGATACAAACAGATGTTGCGGTTAACCAAATTGAGAAGGAATACATAAATTTTATTCCAAAAGCCTCTTGCCAGAAGTGCTATAAAGAGCAAATCCATGCTTGATCGTCTACCTCCCGTTTGATGGAAAATAGTCAGATGTATTTGTCTGAATTCTTCAAAGAACCCTGGCAACTTGGTCTTTCCAATAAATATAAGCCAAAAGGGTTATTAATCCCTTTTATAACCCACCAATCTCAGTATGCATATTCTTAAAAACGTGTGTGAAAAACTGAAGAAAGTTATACATGTAAACAAAATTTTACCTTCTGCTCAAATATGGGGACATTAACAAAAAGGAAAAAAGTATACGTTGCTGAGCAAGTGCATTTCAGAAAATGTCACATATATGCTTTTCTCAGAAATCTTCCTGGAAACCTTTTCTGGGAATAGATCAAGGGACATACATTATTGTGCATTACAGGAAAAATGGGAAAGGAGCAATTTAGTATTTGAAACTGCGCCTAAGAATTATTTAAAAAGTGTATTTCTATACAAATTTATGAGCCAAAAATTGTCTTATAAGTAGGAAATATAGTCACTTTATTTTAAATACTATGAAACTGGAATGTGTACTTTTGCCATGAACATTGAAGTAGTCTCCAGTGTGAGAACAAAGGAGAGAGCCTGGAATATTGGCACTGCTAAGCCACAGATAAGCACGAGAGAGTATTGCCTACTTCCCAAAAAGCACATTAGGGCCAGGGGTATGTGTGTAAAATGAAGTGGGAATAGATGGCAATAACCAGACAAGCCAGAGTTTCTGACCACTGTTCAGAAGGCAGATTTCCTAGATAAAAATAATCCTGCGGACCGTGTGTGGGGGGGGGGGGGGGGGGGGGCGGGGCAAAAGATAACTGGTTCCCCATGACCCATGCCCTTGTAAAAATCTCCTCTCCTTGAATGTCAGCAGAACTCGTAAATATGATGAGATATCACTCCAAAACTATATTATAGAGCAAAAACTATATTATCTAGGCTGGCCTAACCTGATCACATGATCCCTTTAAAAACAAAGAGTTTTCTCTGGGTGGTTGCAGGAGAGGAAGTCAGAGATTTGACAGCTAGCAGACAATGGGGAACTCAGTCATAAACTTTCAAGGAAATGAATTCTGCCTACAACCAAATGAACTTGGAAGAGACTCCCAAGTTCCAAATAAGAAACTCAGCCCTGGACAACACCTTGATTTCAGCCTAGTGAAACCCTGAGAAGAGAATACAATGACATTGTACCTAGACTTCTGGCCTACACAACTGTAAGATAATAAATATGTGTTATTCTAAGCTGTACAGTCTGTGGTAATTTGTAGCACAGCAATAGAAAACTAATACAAGCATGGGTGTGGTGGCTCATACCTGCAATCCCAGCACTCTAGGAGGCCCAGGAAGGTGGATCACTTGAGCCCAAGAGTTTGAGACCAGCCTGGGCAACATGTGAAACCCTGTCTCTACAAAAAATACAAAAAAAAAAAAAAAAATCACCCAAGCAAGATGGTGTCCACCTATAGTACCAGCTACTTAGGAGACTGAGCTGGGAGGATTGCTTGAGCCCAGGAGGTCAAAGCTACAGAGAGCTGTGATCATGCCACTGCACTCCAGTCTGAGCAAGACCCTGTCTCAAAAAAAAAAAAAAAAAAAAAAGAAAAGAAAAAGAAAAGAAAACTAATACAAAATCAGGGATATAAATACAAAGAAAAAACTAATACAAAAAGAAACTAATACAAATACAATACTGTACTTGCTGAGTCAATTATGACTAATCTAAGAATCTGCTAACATAGTGACTGTAGACCTTCTAAGAATCTTCTAGTTCTACAATTCTATAATTTTAATAAAGTTCTTTGATAGTGTTATCATGTCAGTCATTACAGTTCATTTAAAAATTACCCCATTAGGGAATTGAACTGATGACATACTTCTTCTTTAGTATCTGTGAGATGTTTCTTTACACCAACAATAGACAAGCAGAGAGCCAAATCATGAATGAACTCCTATTCACAATTGCTATAAAGAGAATAAAATACCTAGGAATACAGTTAACAAGGGATGTGAAAGAACTCTTCAAGGAGAACTATAAACAACTCTCAAGGAAATAAGAAAGGATGCAAACAAGTGGAAAAACATTCCATCTTCATGGATAGGAAGAATAAATATCATGAAAATGTCCATACTACACAAAGTACAGATTCAATGCCATTCCCATCAAACTACCATTGACATTCTTCACAGAATTAGAAAAAAACTATTTTTAAATTTCACATGGAATCAAAGAAGACCCCATATAGCCAAGACAATCCTAAGCAAAATAAATAAAGCTGGAGGCATCATGCTACCTGACTTCAAACTATACTACAAGGCTACAGTAGCAAAAACAGGATGGTACGGGTACCAAAACAGATGTATAGACCAATGGAGCAGAACAGATACCTCAAAAATACCACCATACATCTACATCCATCTGCTCTTAGACAAACCTGCCAAAAACAAGCAACGGGGAAAGGATTTCCTATTTAGTAAATGGTGCTGAGAAAACTGGCTAGCCATATGCAGAAAACTGAAACTGGACCCCTTCCTTACACCTGACACAAAAATCAACTCAAGATGAATTAAAGACTTAAATGTCAAACCCCAAACCATAAAAACTCTAGAAGAAAACCTAGGCAATACCATTCAGGACATAGGCATGGGCAAGGACTTCATGACAAAAACACCAAAAGCAATTGCAACAGAAGCCAAAATTGACAAATGTGATCTAATTAAACTAAAGAGCATCAGCACAGCAAAAGAAACTATCATCAGAGCAAACAGGCAACCTACAGAACAGGAGAAATTTTTGCAATCTACCCATCTGACAAAGGTCTGATATCCAGAATTTACAAGGAACTTAAACAAATTTACAAGAAAAAAAACAACCCCAGCAAAAAAGTGAGTAAAGATATCAACAGACACTTCTCAAAAGAAGGCATTTATGTCACCAACAAACATATGAAAAAAAGCTCAACATCACTGATGATCAGAGAAATGCAAATCAAAACCACAATGAGTCACCATCTCATGCCAGTCAGAAACAATAGATGCTGGTGAGAGTGTGGAGAAATAGGAATGCTTTTACACTGTTGGTGGGAATGTAAATGAGTTCAACCATTGTGGAGGACAGTATGGAGATTCCTCGAGGTCTAGAACCAGAATACCATTTGATCCAGCAAGCCCATTACTGGGTATATACCCAAAGGAAGATATATATCATTCTACTATAAAGACACATGCAAATGTCTGTTTATTGCAGGACTATTCACAATAGCAAAGATGTGGATCCAACCCAAATGCCCATCAATGATAGACTGGATAAAGAAAATGTGGTATATATACACCATGGAATACTATGCAGCCATAAAAAGGAATGAGATTATGTCCTTTGTAGGGACATGGATGAAACTGGAAGCCATCATCCTTAGCAAACTAACAGAGGAACCGAACACCAAATACCTCGTGTTCTCACTCATAAGTGGAAGTTGAACAATGAGAAAACATGGGCATAGGGAGGGGAACAACACACACCAAGGCCTGTTGGGGGGTGGGAGGTGAGAGGAGGGAACTTAGAGGATGGGCCAGTAGGTGCAGCAAACCACCATGGCACACATAAACCTATGTAACAAGCCTGTATGCTCTGCATATGTATCTCATTTTTTTAGAAGAAATTATGAAAAGAAAGAAAGAAAACAAGCTTAAATAAGATAAAAATACAAACTTAAAAAAAAGTTTAAAATAAAATCCAAAAATCAGATTTTTTCAGTAAACAAAGTTTCTTCATGTTATTACACTGTAGGAGCTTTGTATATATTTTAGCAAATTTACAGTATTTTATGGGAAATATTTTGACTTTGGTCATCAAAACCTGTGTGAAAATTGTAGGTTATTCAAATCACATGCTCATTTAATGTTACCTTAGAGTGTTTTCCAACATGAGGATTTGATCCAATGTCCATAATTTCAAAGGATGTAAATCTGGTAACCATAAAATGGTAAGCCAGCACAGCCAAGTATAGAAACCATGTGCAGTGAAGCAAGTATGTTTCCATTTGGTCTCTGTATTCTTTACTCTGGAGAAACCCTAGTCCTCTCAAACAAATCTTGTTTTACTTACATCTGGTTTAAATAGCTAGTATGTAGAGCAAACTACCACATATGGTAACAAGATCATATCATCTAAGAGGCATTTGATATTGATATTAAAGTATTTTTAATTGAAACAAATTAGTCACAACCCCCAATTTAAACAACACCTCTTCTGGGTGAAAAGTATCACAAATGTTTAAAAGAAATTATTTATACAAAACTCTTCTTAGAAGAAAGAAAAAGAAAATAAGTGTTCTATCTTTTCTCTGATGAACAGCACTTGTTTTATAAACCTGAACAGTAACGGGTTTTAGTTTTAGTTTGTACTGCAAGAATGATCATAAATGGCAATTCTAAAAGCCTGGTTTGTCAAAAATATAGCTAGAAAACATCACACACTTCTAAAAAGTGATATATAATTATTTAGTAATGAATAAGGCAATCTTTTTTGTGGCAAGGAGGGGGGAATTAAACCTTATTTATTTTTAAAACCAAACAACTAAGAAAATATATCACAGCCTGAAAACAGCAAATGGACAGGCTGTATTATCATTTCAAGTAATAAGCTGGTGAAAATACAATGAGGTTGGTATCAAAATAATAAGGTGCCATGCCAGGGCAGGAACAATGCAAGTTGCAAAAGCCCCGGGCAAAAATGGTATTTGATAATGGGGGCTGCCTCTCCTTTGCTCTAAGGGACTCAGCTCATCCTAGCCCAAATTGTTCACTTTTTCTCCCTTGAACTTCCTGTTGCCGGGGTCTCAATCGGGCTCTGTTAATTCAGGGAGCTAAGGAAACAATGCTAGGTTTAGGCTTCAATTCCACTCTGTTTTTATAAAAACCAGGTTTTTCCAAATCCAGTACTTCATAACTCTCTTATAAGCAAGTAGCCAATTGCTCCTCTTTTACTATTCATTACTAGATACTAATATATATCACAATCAAAACCCCTTTCTTCTTCAAGGGGAAAGTGTTACTGCAACATTGTCCTGTCATTTTGCTACACACAGCCTCAAGGCCCATCAGCCAGTTAAGAGGGAAGCTCTGCTTCTCATAATTAGTGTGTGGTCGCCTCTCATGTTTTTGCACGGTATCCAGGTTGAAAGATGCAGCATGTAATAATTTTAAGAAATGTACATCTACATCTTGACCAGAAATGGGGATCCACAGGGATCTTCAAAGTTCTTATCCAAACTACTCTCCCTCCCAAATCCACATTTTAAAATCAACTTGCATCAACTTGTATACCCTTGTGTCAATTACACAAAATCAAGAAAACAAAGACCCGGAAATTTTTTTCTCCCTTCTAAGTTATTGACCTCATGGATTTTGTTTCACAGCCTATAGAAAATGGTGTGATGACACTTCTGGTAAACAGGATATTTGGCAACAAAGAGAAAATCTCTCTCCTCAAACTCCATCAAGTCTAACCTGCCAGCCTGTTGGTAGTAAGAAGAGTCTGGTAGCTTGGAGGGCTCTGGCTTGTTACAGGTGAGATCCTTACTGCCAGGACAAGCACTAGCCACAGGAACATAAGCTCTAAACTTTCTGTAATGTCTCTGATGCAATTTAGCATCACTTTTTCCCATTTCACTTTTTAGGGCTGAAACATGAAAGAACCAGTGTCCAGAGGCAAGCGACATATGCCTTACACTTGTTGCCATCCTTAATTTCTTCATAAACTTTGCTTAAAAGACTAAAATTCCCAATTCCTTATTAAAAAATATATTTTTGCCCTCATTCCTGATAGCCACTGGCAAGGACTTTTATTACCCAATGGATAAGAGAGCCTCCTTCTTCTTGGTCATGGTTGGGATGAGGTGCACGTGGTCATCTATACACTTGGTCACACGACAGTACAGCTGCCCTTTCACCTGAAGCTCCTTACTCCCGGCATCTATTGAATCTTTGGTTTTGTCATTGCAATGTATGGTGCACCAGGCCTGGCAGTCCTGGAACTTCTCAAACTTACTGGTGACCAAGGCCTGGACTTGAGCCAGAGGCACATGACTGTGCTGGATGTACTGGTGCACCTGCTGCATGGATGCCTGGCTGTCCTCACAACAGCTGGTGCTGCATGGGAACATGAGACTCTGCATCTTCTGGATGTTTTCTCTCTCTAGGCTCTTTACCATGGAGTCCACCGTCTCCTGCACCCGCAGCTGCTGCAACTCCGCCATGATGATCCTGTGCTGCCCCAGACCGTGCCGGTGCCCACCAATAAGGCAATCTTAACTAGCTAAATTTAAATAGGATGTCTATGGCAGATTACAAATATAAAAATGTTTAAAGTCAGATATATTAAAAATTTGTGAAAATCATTGCCAATTATAGGGCAAGGCAAATGTATCCAAACAAATGAGTTAATGTATGTAAAACATTTAGAACAATCCTGAACTGTTGTATATATCATTATCATTATTATTTTTACACTATATTTTCCATGTTGAAATCCTTTGACTTCAGTCCTTTTGTTATGTACAAAAGTGGTTCGCACCAGGCACGGTGGCTCATGCCTGCAATCACAGCACTTTGGGAGGCCGAGGTGGGTAGATCACCTGAGATCAGGAGTTTGAGACCAGCCTGGCCAACATGGGGAAACCCTGTCTCTATTAAAAATACAAAAATTAGCTGGGCATGGTGGCACATGCCTATAATCCCACCTACTTGGGAGACTAAGATAGAATTCCTTGAACCCAGGAGGCGGAGGTTACAGTGAGCCAAGATCATGCCGCTGTACTCCAGCCTGGGCAACAAAGGAAGACTCCATCTCAAAAAAAAAAAAAAAAAGAAAGAAAAGAAAAGAAAAAGAAACAACAAAAAAAAGTGGTTCCAGGTGCACTGCCAAATATCATAAGTTTGCAGAAGTTCAACTGAAGAGATTAAAAGATTCCACATAATTCCCAAATAAATAAAAAATAGCCACAATGCAATTATTTCTTATGGTGTCTAGAAAAGCATTCACTGTTACCTGTTCACTTGTCACTGCCTGTTAAAATATCTACTCAGTGCCAGGAGGGGTGGCTTACGCCTGTAATCCCAGCAATTTGGGAGGCCGAGGTGGGCAGATCACGAGGTCAGGAGATTGATACCATCCTGGCTAACACAGTGAAATCCCGTCTCTACTAAAAATACAAAAAAATAGCTGGGCGTGGTGGCGGGCACCTGTAGTCCCAGTTACTCAGGAGGCTGAGGCAGAAGAATGGCGTGAACCGGGGTGGCAGAGCTTGCAGTGAGCTGAGATCAGGCCACTGCACTACTCCAGCCTGGGCGACAGAGCCAGACACCATCTCAAAAAAAAAAAAAAGTATCTACTCAGGCCAGGCAAGGTAGCTCATGCCTGTAATCCCAACACTTTGGGAGGCCGAGGTGGGCGATTCATAAGGTCAGGAGCTCGAGACCAGCCTGGCCAACATAGTGAAACCCTGTCTCTACTAAAAATACAAAAATTAGCCAGGTGTGGTGGCAGGCGCCTGTAATCCCAGCTACTAGGGAGGCTGAGGCAGGAGATTACTTGAACCCGGGAGGCGGAGGTTGCAGTAAGCCAAGATCATGCCACTGGATTCAAGCCTGGGTGACAGAGAGAGACTCCATCTGTCTCAAAAAAAAAAAAAAAAAAAAAAATTGTCTACACAGATCTGCTCATTTCTCTGACCAGGAAGGCAATATTTTGTACACTCCAGTGTACATGCAGTCTCTCATTGCCAGTACTTGACGATATAGTTATTAGTCCTCTTCCCTCTTGCTCAGTGCCAGCTTATCCTCAGTACTCTTTTACATGAGTCTCTCAGTTCATCACTTCACTCCACAGCATTTACAGGATGGGTGAGAATAGAGATAAACTTCTCTCACTTGACGAACATCTGTGAAGAGATCCAATATGCCACAGGACATTAACTCGAAAACATTGTGTCCAACAAGCTCTTTTGCAACCAATTTATTGAATGAACCGAAAAATATAAGTAGGATATTTTAAAAATTTTATACATATCTGTCCTCAAACCTCTTTTGTTGTATTTTCCTTCCCCTACCCCTTGGCCATATCTTAGATTCCATAGCTTTCTGATTACTTTCAGGCATTGGAACAGTCTCCTTTTCCATCTTCTTTCCAGTTTAATACACATCAAAGCATTCAGTTCTCACTCAATTTTAAGCTTCCACTTCCCAGTCTCACTCAGAACTGACTCTCAGTTTCATAGTAATTGGAAGCAAGAGCATATCATGATATTTTACTATGTTTCCACCTTTCTCTTCCAACTTCATTCCTGACTCACTACACTGCCTCTAGCTCCCCCTAGATGTGGGTTGGGAAGAGGGATGCATGTTAAATTGGAAAAGTCTGTTTAAAATTAGTGGCATCATTTGTATTTTCTCCTGGTTGTTGGAAATCCTCTGTCACGGAAGATGTCCAAACATGGGCTCTCTCACACAAGGGATGTTTTGGTGGATTCTCTGGAGACGCTGTTCCGTAGGAGTGTTCAACATTACATCATTTAACAGTGAGCAACATTTTTTCTGGATGCCTTCAAGTGGCTTATCCACAATCCCCATTTCTAATGGCACCCCACAGAACCTTCATTTGCTGGGTCAACTTGCCTCACTGGACATCCTCTCTAAAGGGCTCTATTTTGCTTCCTTCCACAGTGCCTTCTCTTGCTCCAGTAACTGTACCTGTCCCTCCTACTAATGGATTTATTTGCTACCACTGCAGCTTTCTCTCCTTACTTGTTCTTTAGCAGTTACTCCAGGTAGCTTTTCATAATTGAGCCTCTTCTAGGTAAAACTTAAACACATTCCTTGTGCACATTGAAGCCAGGGTAAACAGATCAGCATCACCCAAGCTCACTTCCACAGCTCAGCCAACAACCACCAGGGACAATACGGCAGTCTCCCTTCATTATAAGAAGACATCCTCCACCACTTAGCTGAGTTAGGAGAAAACAGCTTCCTCTCGAGTAAGCCAACAATCTTTTTCAAAGAATCTTCCTCCTACTTCTCCAAATTTATTATCTCATGTCACATTGGCTAAAGATCATAAGATCATGTCCACTCTTTAGCAAGTCCTTTGGAAATGTCTCTGGTCTTCAGAACAAGAGAGCACTTAAAATATAATGTTCCCAGCTTCGAAGCCTCCACTGACATTCTGGGACAGGAGGGTCATATTTAACATTAATACTCTAGAATTAAGGAAAAATAAACATAATTTTGTGGGTTCACTTTCCCTAGTAATTAGTTTAGACTTTATTAGGAATATACCTATAGCAATTAGATATATATCAATAGCTTCAGAAGTCAAGGTAAGATATTTTCCTGCTAATAGGAGAAACAGAGAAGAAAACTTTCAAAACAAACCTGGATCCTTAGTGGCTCAATTATGTTGGATAGTTTCCTGAGCATTATTTCTCTGTCCTTTCAATGCATATGGTAGTTTTAAAATATATCTGCAAACTCCTTTATATTATACTCCTCACTTCAAGAAGTGGAGTTTAATTCCCCTCTTCTGAAATGTGGGCTGGATTTATAACAATAAACTTCAAACCAATAGACTGTGGCAGAACTGATGGAATATGATGAGGCATAAAAGTCATTGAGGGTTCTTGCTCTTTCTCTTAGACCCCTTGCTTTGAAAAAAGTCAGTTGCTATGCTTTCAGGACACTCAACCACCCTATAAAGAGGCCCATGTGACAATGAACTGAGGACTCTTGTAAAGAACCATGTGAGTGAAACATCTTAGAAGTGAGTCTTATAGCCCCTGTCAAACCTTCAGATAACTATAGCCTCAGCCAATAACTTGACTGCAGACTCCTGACAAACTCTACACCAGAACCTCAGCTAACCTCTCTCCAATCCCTGACTCACAGAAATTGTGATTTAATAAATGCTTGTTATTTTAAGTCACTAAGTTTAAGGGTAACTTTTTATATAGCAGCAGATAACTAATACAATATGGCATTTTACATACTGAAATAAATTTAAAATCCCATATATTCTTTCCTGAATTCTATATGCCATGTACACCCAAAATATACCAATAACCAAATGCATGCCTTGACTCAAAGTCAGGTGCTGTGATAACTTCTCTTTATAACAGTCTAATCATTCAGCTGAGCATGATTACTAATCCACAGATGGATCAGCTGATAACCTCCCCAACTCTTGATGAAATGACTTGTTCTGTCAGGAGTTATTGAGAAGGACATACACACATTAACATAATGTGAATCTGCTTATTAAGGATCATACTTAGATTCATGGTCACCTGGGCCAATAGTAAGTAATGAAGAGAAGACTCTATTGTGCAAAATTATTCGTCTGTCACTAACATTTTAAACTCAAATATTATAACATGTCTATTTTTTAGATTAATTCGGTGTTAAAATTCATGTAACTTCAGTAGAGACAGTTCTTTATGTTGCTTGAGGTAAATTATTCTTTTGAATATGAATAAAAAGAGTGAGATTAGGATGTAGGCCACCAAGAAGAAAAAAGGGAAATTAATTCAAAAGCTGAGAGTGTTAAGGAAAAGTTCACTGGCTTTCCAGACACACTGTGGATGGCCTTGCGCCCTCTTAAGCTCTGTGAATTAGAGATCATCAGCTCCCAGAAGGCAGAGAATAAGTTGTGTATCTGTTATGAATACCACCTAACACAATCCAGTCGGTGGAATACTAAACCACAACAAAATCATTAGCACCAGATAAAGTCAGATGTCTATCCTAATAAGCAGCTGTTAGACTTGGAACTGTCAGGAATATCGCATGCAATTTCCTGGATGTTTTCATTAGAGTCACCTAGAAACCACACCAATAACAAATAGCAAGACAAAAATTTACTCAAGGAACACAACCAGACTCCTGGAGTGTTGCCAGTTCCAAAACAAAGCCTGCTGCCACTCAGCTGAGCTGTATTCTATATATGTGACAGAGACTGGACAGTTGAATCTCACAGCAATCTGAGATGAAAAACCAAAGGGATGTAACCACAAACAGGACAGTTGGAAGAAATAGGACCACTGTGATTAGCTGAGTCAAAGGACATCCACTCCCTATTGGAAAGTAAAAAGCAAAGGATAAGCTATTCTGGGGATCAGAAATCAGAGATATCTCAGAGTGTAGCTTTGGCTATACACAGAGAAGAGAAACTGTGACCTTGTGAATACAATCTCCTTCAATGTAGAGAAGTCTAACCAAAGTCTAGTGAGAATCTTGTTATATACATACACAAGTATGTGATAAACCACACACATTGTATCCCACTACTATCAGAAAACATCCCTGAATATATACAACAGCCACCTACATCTTTGAACCCATTTGTGGAGAATTTGTTTTCATTTTCTACTGAGTTAAATCCTATGGGATAAAAAGGGCTCTCTCTCTACATGTCAAAAAATTAAATGTTGTATTAGATGATTACTAGTACCCTCATGGTTCTGATTATTTAACAAAAAGAATATTTGAGACCACGTGAGAACAAAATGTCATCATAAACCAACTTTTAAAAAAAGAATTAGATTCTAGTGAAACTATATTCATTGTGAAAACACAAATTGGTTAGAAACATGAGACATATTACTTTGACACTTCAGACTTGAAAAAACTGCAGATTAAAACTAGACATTATTTTACAGTGAGAAAAGCCATTAGGGTTGATTTTTGCCAACTTTATATTCAGGCCACAGATGTTAGCATGACACTTAATATTTCTGATTTATGGGGAAAATTAGAACAGAATGCTCACAATTTAACTGATATGTAGCCTGTCTGCAACCTTTCTTTTTTTATCTAAAGAAATTCAAATGCAGTTTTAATAGCTGAAAGAATTCCATAATATTTTGACTTAGTAATTTGACAGAAGCACCTATAAAATGGTGGTCCGTTTTATCAAAATTATTCAAATATTTACTTATTGTCTGCAAACCGAAATTATATTTCCAACTTACCATTACTTGTCAATGTTTATTCTATATACTTTAACAGATTTTAAAGATGAATAAGGGAGGATATGCTTTATCATATGTATTATATTTCATAAACATACAGCTAACTTAAATTTTGTATTCAGTGTGGCAGTGTGGAATGCAAAATAATTTCTTGGTTTCCTGAAATCACAGGATAAAATGCTTTTGTTACTCTAAATTACAGTGTCCTCCAATAATTTTGTAGCTAAACTCCAAATTTGTTTCACAAAGACCAAACAGCATGTTAAACCACTTCATGATACAGACTTTGTCTTCAGATGTGACACATAAACAAAGCTTTATGACATGGAGACAGTTATAGAAAGTAATTTGCTGGTAAAACAGAAATCTTTCAATGTGATAATTATCTCTTTGGGCTCTGTATATTTTATTTCTTTTATAATCATAGGTAACCCCTCCCACAACACCTCTAGCATCAGAAATAAACCTCCCACTACACTCTTTAGCCACATTCTTAAATTCCTCCCTCTCAAACTACGTCTATTTAGCATCACTATAAATCCAAGGTAAGAATAAATGCATGTATTTAAATTTCCTCTTAAGCTGCAGGAAAAATCAGAATCAGAAAATAGCAAGTTATAGTGAATGACTTATGGTCCAGTGTGAAAATATTGAGTAAAATATAAGTAAATAAGACAGGTCCATATATGCTAATATGATAAACTACTTGGAAGTCTTCAAATTCATTATATTCATAGAGAATAATCAGAATACAATGTATCCTTCTAAAGATGAACCTTAGTCTGCCTTTCAAAAATCAATACAGACAAGTTTGCAAAGAGTGACTATCTCACAACAATCAAGAACTTCAGCTGGAAGACTGCAAGATTGTCTATTTAAAATCCTATTTTTCAGAGAAGGAAATACAGACTCAGACATTTTTGTAAGTAAACAGCCTGTTTGTTAGATGTGTACTTGAGATTTGAGCCTTGAGGTTTCTAAGGCTTTTCTCCAATGTTCTTTCTTTAAAAATTTGCTTTACTTATCTGTGTTATTGATATCTTTTGATGAACAAAATTCTTAAGTATTCTTACTAATAAGTATTTTTTTGGTTATCATAAAAATGGTCTTTTCAAAATTGAATCATCTAACTGCATATAAAATGCAATTAGCTCTTATGTATTGATTTTATTTCTCTGAACCTTGCTAAACTTTCTAATTAATTGCAATAATTAGTCTGATAATTCTCTTGAGTTTTCCATATAGACAAACACACATATCAACTGTAACTAATTTAGGTTTTTGTTGTTGTTGTTGTTGTATTTTTTAGTTCTGGAAGCTGGAAAGGCCAAGGTGAAGAGGCTGAATCTGGTAAGAGCCTTCTTTCTGGTAAGAACTCTCTGCAGAGTCCCATGGTAGCCCTAGGGCATCACATTGGTGAGGGGGCTGAGTGTGCTAGCTCAGGTCTCTATTCCTCTTTTTATAAAGCCACCAGTCCCACTCCCATGATAAATTTCAACAAGAGTTTGGAGTTTTTAATCCTTATAGAAAAATTTTCCCTAGAATCTCCAGTACAATACTAAATATAAGTTTCAATAGTGGGACTCTTGTGTTATTCTTTATTTAAAGGAATATGTGTTAAAAAGTAGTTACATCAAGTGAGCACAACATCTCAAATTGAAATCTGTCAAAACAAAGTATCAATTAACCATATGATATATCAGAAGGAGCTAATTAGCTGAATTATAAAATGAAAGCATTCCAGACAAAGGATACTTGAATATACGTCTCTATGAACAGAGACAGTGTAGTTAATAGAGCTTGAAAATCAAGAGGGAAGGGATACAAGATGAGGCTGGAGAGGCAGGCTGATTTCAGACCTTTCATGATCTCATAGGAAAGCGCTATGATTTTAATATGTGTCCTCCAAAACTCATGTTGAAATTTATCATAGGAGTGGGACTGGTAGCTTTATAAAAAGTGTAAGAGAGACCTGAGATAGCACACTCACCTCCTCACCATGTGATGCCCTATGCTACTTTGGGACTCTACAGCAGGTCTCCAACAGCAAGAAGGCTCTTATTAGATGCACCCCCTCAACCTTGGACTTCCCAGCCTTCAGAACTGCAAGAAATAAATTTCACTTCTTATAAACTATTCAGTTGCAAGTATTCTGTTATAAGAAACAATAAAAAAAAAAAAAAACTAAGACAGAAGGTTAGTATCAGAAGTGTGATGTTCCCAAGAATGAATATCTGAAAATGTGGAAGCAGCTTTGGAAATGGGCAATGGACAGAGGCTAGAAGAATTTAAAGGATCAGGCTAGAACAAAACAGATTCTTGTGAGAACATAGAAGACAAGAAGATTAGTGAAAGTCCAGAATACCTTAAGCTTGGTTAAGTTATCATGACCAGAATTCTGATAGAAATATGGACAGTAGAGGACATTCTGATGAGGTCTTTGATGGAACTGAGGAACAACATATTGGAACCTGGGGTAAAAGTCATCCTTGTTATAAACTGTCAAAGAACATGCCTGAATTGTTTCCATGCCTGAGGGTTTTGTAGAAAGCCAAACTTGAGAATGATAAACTAGGGTATCTGGCAGAAGAAATTTCTAAGGAAAATATAGAAGCTTCCTGGTTACTTTTCACCACTTATGCTGAGATTTGGGAGCAAAAGAATAACTTAAGGACAGAATTTATAATCAAAAAGGAAAAAGAGTGAATTCTTTGGAAAACTCTCAGCCTGGCACTTAAAGTATTGAGAAGTGTGTTCAGGAGAAGAAACCAAGCCCAGCAACCTTTTGCCAAAGAGATTAGCATGAATAGAAGGGAGCTAGGTGCTATACCTCAAGACAGTGGGAGAAATACCTCAAAGACATTTCAGAAAACTTTGAAGTTGCCCCTTTCATCACAGGCCAAGAAGTCTAGGAGAGCAAAATAATTTCCAGAGACTGGACATCATGCTCTCCATGAGATCACTGCCCATGGCCACCTTGGGATTCTGATCCCTGTACCACAGTGCAGTGCTTCACAGCTACCCCAGCTGTGGCTGAATAAGTCCCGTGTATGCCTTATGCCTCAGCTTTAGAAGGCATACGTTGTAAACCTTGGTAACATCAATGTGGTGCTAATTCAGCAAGCTTGCAGAAAGAAGGAGCTGTGAAGGTTTGGCAGCCTCCACCCAGATTTCAAAGGATGTTGTTGAATTCCTAGTGGACCCAGGCAGAGACTTGTTTCAGGGAAAAGCCACTGCAGAGAGCCCTCACTGCAGTAATTCTGAGTGGCATGTGAGCAGGGCATGGGTTTGGGGGTGGGGCAGGGACAGAATGCTATGATTTGAATATTTGTCCCCTCTAAACTCATTTAAAATTTATCATGGAAATAGGATTGGTGGCTTTATGAGAAGAGAAAGAAGGATCTGAGCTAGCACATCCAGCTCCACCTCACAGTGTTCTGCAGAGGATCCCCATCAACAAGAAAGCTCTTGCCAGATAAACCTTCTCAACCCTGGACTTCCCAGATTCCAGAACTGTAAGAAATAAATTTCATTTTTTATAAATTACCCTGTTTCAAATACTGTTACAAGCAATAGAAAATTAACTAAGAAAACAAATTTCAGAGTAATGGGAAGTCACAGCTGGCTTTAAGGGGCAGGCTTAATATGATCAGATTTGAGTTTTAAAATATTTAAAATATTAACTAATTGTGTTAAAATATTAACTAATTAAAAACCTGTCAGTTATTCACAGATTGTTTGTGTATGTGTAGATACAATTTGTCTACATGGAAAGTCCAAAGGAATTCTCAGACTAATTATTATAACACACTCTGACTATAGTGTGAAGAACTAATATAAGAAGACAGAGGGTATAGAGAACATACTTAACAGAAGATTGCAATCATGGATGGAAGATCAAAGTAGCTCGTGTTTTGGCAATCCTGTTAGAGAAGATGGGAATGAACCAGTCAATTAATCAACAATAATTAATATCCTCCAGTTAAGGACCATTCTTTGTCCAATTTAGGAACTTAAATACCCCCTAAGTTTAATGGAATAAAATAATCCACTCCATTTCCTATCCTCTTTCTCAATCCCTCAGTTTCCCATCCAAACCCATATGTACAGTTGTTTCTCAGTTGAAAAACAAAAGATGTCATGCATAGCAATATAAATGGATGGTACGGTAGGTAGAATAATGGCTTCCCAAAGAAATCCAATCCCCAGAACCTGTGAATATGTTACTTTATATGGCAAAGGAGACGTTTTGCTGATGTGATTCAGTTAAAGATAACAAGATAGGAGGATTACTACATTATCTAGGTGAGCCAAACATAATCACAAGGGTCCCTAATAGAGAAAAGAGGGAGTTAGGAAAGTCAGAATCAGAATAGGAGATGTGAGGATGCATCTCCCTGGCCACCAGCCAAAGAATAAGGCAGCAGCCAGAAGCTAGAAAAGTCAAGAAGCAATTCTCCCCCACAGCCTCCAGAAGAAATGTAGCCCTGTGGACCCATTTCAGACTTCTGACCTCCAGAACTATATGATAATAAATATGTGGGGTTTTAAGCTGCTAAATGTTTAGTTGTTATAACAGCAATAGTAAACTAATGAAGATGGTAGAGGCTGTGGGGGCTTTGAAGTTCTTATCTTCACTTTCAAAAATTGTCCTAGCCCAATCAGTGAAAACTATCATGTTAAAAATAAAACGCATTTTTATTTTTAAGAAAAAAAGAGTTAATCTATGTCTGTTCATTTAGATAAAGCAAGTCTTTATTGGATGCTTAGATTCCAATAACCAGGCTCAGGGAAATGAGTTTGGTTAAGGACCTTATGATTATTCAATCCAGAGTGTATGCTTTATTAATTTGGTTTACTTCAGGTCAACAAATAGTTATGCACTGTGTAGTATTTGTACTGATCGTATAAAGATTTACAATTTGCCATGGTTCTCACAGAAATAAGAAAGGGAGACAAAAGTTTCCTATAAAAAAGGTGAAGAAAATTCCATGAAATTGGGCTCAACTTTGGGTCACCAGTCATGATAGATTCCAACAGACTGTTTATAAAGCATATCAGCATGGATTTAGTAACATCATTTCTCATTACACAGTTGTCTATACATAACTACATATATAAACTTACATATATAACTATGTAAATGAAAAATTTTATGTAAACTACAATACAAACAAAGCCATGGCATCATTTAAAAATATTTGTCATGACTCCAAAAATTAAGGACATTCCTAATCAGGGAGACAACATCCAAAAAAATATATAAAGAATACAAAATATCATTACAATAAAGTAAGCACTATGAAAGAAATGGTCACTGAAAATTTTGGTGGAGGACAAAAGAGAAGCATTCCTGAAACAGGTATTGCCTGAGCTGGAATGAAAACAAAGAAATGCACAAAGAGAAAAAACTCAAGGTGCCTGAGGGAGTCACAGGAAACTCAGCATCCATGTAGGATACTAAGTTAAGAAAAGGAAAAAGAAGAGCCAAAAGGATATCTAAAAGATAGACACAGAGAGACAAACAGGGCTACAGAAATTCCAGCATGTAATGTAAATAGATTTTACTTTATCTTGTAGGTAATGGAAAGCTTTGAATGATTTTTAAGCAGTGGGTTGACAGCATCTGATTTGTATTTTATGTGCATTCCTCTGATGTCAGAGTAAAGACATATCTAAGAAAGCATGACCAGTAACATAGCCTATTAAATGCTACAAGTATCTAGATCAGGCTAGGGCAGTGGCAAGCAGAGATGGGAAGAAGCAGATCTGATAAATGATTACAGAGACAGGACAGCAGGATTTGGAAAGAAATTCAATTGATAGTGGAGAAAGAGGAAGGGCCTAAGATTATCCCTAGTTTGGCCAATTGATTAGTAGGTTGGGTTATAATTGAGGCAAGAAATGCAGAAAGGCGAAGAGTTTAAATTTTGGTGAAGGCTAATAATCAGTTTCTTGTGGCACATAGTAAGTACCAGGAAGAATGTCGCTCCCGGTGTGTGAAGGGATAGAAAAGAAAGAACAAGTCCCTAACTGAGCTATTGTAACCAAAGCCTGTGACCCAGAGTGGTTTTTACCTTCAGAATTTTTCTTGATTTTTTTTTTCTTTTTTTCCATGTCTCACCTACTTTTTCTGTTCGTGTTTGCCTTATTTTTTTTTCTTTTTTATTATACTTTAAGTTCTAGGGTACATGTGCACAACGCGGTTTGTTACATATGTATACATGTGCCATGTTGGTGTGCTACACCCATTAACTCGTCATTTACATTAAAAAAAGAGGTTTTGAACAGCTTGCCAGTGCAATTCTCTGTATAACTAAATCAAGCTAATAGAAAGAAAACCCGAGTATTGCACACTTACCAAGAAAATATATGGGGCTGGGCACAGTGACTCATGCATGTAATCCCAGCACTTTGGGAGGCTGAGGCAGGAGGAATGCTTGAGCCCAGGAGTTCGAGATCAACCTGGGCAACATAGCAAGACCCTGTCTCTACAAAAAATAAAAATAAAAAATTAGCCAGTCATGGTGGTGCACACCTGTACTCAAGAGGCTGAAGCAGGAAAATCAGGAGCCTGGGAGGTTGAGCCTGCAGTGAGCTGTGATCATGCCACTGCCCTCCAGCTTGAGTTACAGAGTGAGACAGTGTCAATAAAGAAAAAAAGAAAGAAAATATACATATGTGGTTTATAAATGAAGGAGCTGGGAAGCGTTAAATAAATTGTGGAGTGGCTATAAACTTTGCTCTTAGTGTAAGAGTTTATTCTAGAGGGTTGAGCTTCTAACTGGCAGTACTTATAGTTTCCAGCTGAATATCCTGCTATTGTTTAATTGCTTGTTTAGATTCTGCATTTGTGTTAGAGCCTCAAAGGTACTAAAAGACTCTATTTATGTGACATATGCAGCAACAAGTATTCGAAGATGTAAAGCTTAATATGAAAACAATCCAAAAAAATTATGGCCAGATAAGAATCCAAATGTGAAAATCTGCTTCAGTCTCAGGGATACTAAAGTGTTCTATGTAGCATGACATGCTAATTCAGAAATTCGTCAGAAAGCAAACTAAACACCTTACAAATAAAATTTAAAATTTCATTAATTTTAAAAAGTCTTAAATTAGCAATTTAAATAACTCTTTTAAAAAGTAAGAAACGCAGTGTAATACAGTGATAGAAGCCATATTGTATGGCTCTGTTTTCTATATAGAATATTAAACCTGGTTTATTTTCAAAAAATTTTAGAGAACCCTGTCTCGATCAGTATCCCATTTCAGTGTTCCATCACAGGAACATCTCCTTAGGTCTTGTTTCTCCTTTGTATTTTTCCTAGATTATTTGAACTCTGATATGCCAAATGCATAGAAAATGATCACTCTGAGATTTTTTTTTATAATAACAAGCCAAAGCTATATCTAAACATTCCCCTTTAGAATAGCTCATTGTAATCTGAATAAAGGCTTTCTATGGTATATATGATGTAGTGTTATTAGAAAGAGATAATTTAGTTTTACTATTTTTACACTTGTCTTTCAGAAACAGAATGGACTCTGTTCCATTACTATGCTTATATTAAGAAAAAAAAACTACCCCCAGACTAAGTGGCACGAAATCACCTAGCCTCGGCTAGAAAACTTGAAGGCTGAGGTCCGGAATAAAATGAGATCATTTACTCACATGTCTGACACATGATGTTGGCTGTCAGCTGAGAATTTTGCTGCAGCTGTAGCCCGGAACAGCATATTCATGGCTGCCCCATGATGCCTAGCCTTCCCCACAAATTAGTAGCCAGATCCCAAAAATAAACATCCCAAGAAAGAGCCAGGAAGAAGCCACATCGTCTTTTATGACATAGTCTCAGAAGGCACACAGCATCATTTCTGCCACATTCTATTGGTCCAAGCATTTACAAAACTCTACCCAGATTCAAAGACAGGGACTATCATTCCCAACATAGGTTAGACAATGTCATTTATCATTGTCACATTGCAAGAAGAGCATGGGGATGGGCTATGTATTAGTGCAGAGCTTTCTAGAAAATACAATCAGCCACAGGCTGTTTTCCAGCAAGAATGTGTCACACATCAAATACATCATTGCTAGAAAATAACAATGTTTAATATCAGTAGGCTTAGACAGAGTGATAATGTAAAGAAGAGAAACATCTTTCTTATTTTAAATTTTATTTATGCAGTATCCACAGCAAAAAAAAAAAAAAAAAAATACACAGTTGTGCAGGATTTTTCATAGATAGTATGTGAATATAAATTTTGAAACATAAATAATTTCTATTTGAAGAGAACATTCCAATAAACCATTGTGTACACAAGCATATAAACAGCTGCCACTATACAGCTTGAAGAGTAAACATTGAGATCACTAAAGGGATGTGAAAACACAGAAGCTTCTGTTACCAATTACAAAAGTGATGGGGTGCATCTTCAAATACTGATGAGGATTTTTACAGGTTCTTACAGGAAGACACTACAGAATTTGTTAACAAATAAATTGAACTGCTATGTTCAAATTGAACTGCTATGTATCCAATCAACTTGGATTGAAAATATTCCAGTATTTTCTGCTTTCTGAAATTACCAAAATTTATTGTGTCATGGAAATGTAATCTCTATTTTGCTCAACTCTATTAAGCCTGGGTACTAAAAATAAGCCACAAAAATTACAAATTTAAAGAAAAAGATGAGAGGATTACTCTTTCTCTTAACTGTGTAAAACATGTAGCTCATAGTGCACAATCAGACTTGTAATACAGTTTGCTCCTGTGTAATACAAATTATAATTGGGGCTATTGTTTTATGTAACTAGAATACCCCTAGTTCCAATGCCTTCTTTCGAGAGCTTCCCCAGCCCTTTCTCCATCTATATATACTTTTCCTGAGAATTATTAAATTCTTAAAAGATTTCAACCTTCTGGCCAAAATCAATTGATGCTGAAATGAAATCTGACCTAAGCCATGACAAGGAAACCATTTTTCTGGATTTGGAGACCTGAAATCAATGAAGTCACCTGGTGGCAAAAGCTGTAATACATAAAACTGGGAGGTAGGAGATGCCATGTTTTCAACCACAAAACTACTCTACTGCAAGTAAAGAATGAAGCCAAAGTAGAAAGAAAAGTGGAAATTGAGAGAGAGTCCTGATTTCACTGGAGTCCTGGATGCTCTTGAGAACTAATCACATCATTGCCCTCAGATTCTGTGACATGCCCCATTGATTAACCAGAAATTATTCACTGGGATACAAAGAATAGAAAACTCAAACAACAGCAGCTTCATTTTTTTGTTTGTTTGCTTTTTCTTTTTCTTAGATTCCATAATGTCCAGAGCTGAAGTAAGGATGCCATCTAGGGCCTAGGTTACCTCCATCTTCCCTGATCTACCACACTTAGCATAGAAGAGCATTTGTCATAATAAAGAGAATGCTGCACATCTTAGGTTTGGTGAGACCCTGAAAGGTAATATATCTGATTTTCAGGCAGAACAGAATAAAGAACAGCCAAAGGGCAAAGTGTAAAACTCTTCTCAATTTGAAATTTTATTTGAGATGATGGGTCTTCCCAGGGACTCCCACCAGAGCACATGGTCACTCCTAGCTTATCAGAGGTTGAAATTTCTAATTTTCTGGTTTTCTACCTTAAGAGTTTGGGCCTCATACATTACTAGCATGTAGGGAAGATGTTCAAAATTTTTGATTGTGCAGAAATGAAAAATATCTACTACAACCTAGTATACTTTGACTAATCTATCTGTCATTAAGCTTAACTTGAGTTTCTGAAACTTATGGGGCTAATTTCTTTTATTTATTTCTACAGGTTATAATGGCAACCTCACTGTATCTTGTTTCTCTGTCATCTTGATATCTCAGTTGTCACACACAAAAAGCAAGAGCTAAAATGAACATCTTAAACACAACAGTAGTAATATCTTGCATAAATACTTTTTGAGTGAGTGAAGGAAGGGGCTTAAATATAGAACCAAAATATAGTAACAAGGTTTTTTGTAAGTCTAGCTTTCACAAGCCCTTCTCCTCTTATAAGACATTACCTTTCCCTCTGAAAGGATGTTATACATCATCTGGTGTTTTTCTACAACAAGAGAGGGATGCAACAAGGGGTGTGGTGCAAGGTGAGCCTGCAACAAATGTTAGATCTCATTGTTAAATCTGTCACTGTGCCTGAGCTCTTCTAGCAGCTCCATATTCTTTTCTCCAATAACATCTTGGACAGTTCTTGCTTGAACACCACCACCATGGAAACTAAAAAGTGTTCATCATCTTTCCACAAGAGTTAGATTTTCTTACAATTTTCTGTGAAACACAATGACCGCAGTCACTAGGCTTGTCATCATGCCCATTGCTGAGGCCTCTTCAGCCTTCTTTCTTCCTTCTCCTCTTACAAACCACTTGTCCTGTGACTTGATTTTAGGCTGCCCATTTTTCTCTGTCCCAATACCTGGAATGCATGCCTTCCTAGGCTGCCTACCTAGCTTCAAACTTGTGACTTTCTTTGCCATTTTTTCATGCATATTTGGAACCTGTTATATGCCTCTAGCCTTTAATACTCCAACACAATGGTTCCAAAGAGATTGCCTGCTCAGAGTAGTCCTCAATACTATTCTTCCTGAATTGTCTGTAATGTGGGAATTCTAACTTACTACCCTATAGATTCTTACTCTCTGGTCATACAGCGACAACCCTTAATCCTTTCTCATGCTCTTGTTCATGTCACCTTCATTAATTTCCATATAACCAGCAGAACAAGCTACTTAATTTGCAGGGCCCAGTATAAAATGAAAATATTGAGTTTTCTATTTAAAAATTATTCAGAATTTAAAGACAGCCACAGCACAGCATTAAATGAAGCATGGGGCCCTTCTAGTGTGGAATCTTGCGTGACCCCATAGGTCTCAGGACCATAAAACCAGCCCTGATTATTAGTCTATTCAAGGGCTTTTTACCACACATTTTTGTCTTACTGAAAGTACTTTCTAGCTGGTTTCTCTGACAGTAGCTGTCTAGTTGTCTTATAAATATTTTTTTCATTTCAGTGGTTCCCCATCCACTCGTCTCCTTTTAACTCCCTGGTTAAATTACTTCTTCCTCTAAAGGTCCATAGCTTTTATGGTCTGTGCCACATAGGAGACTGTCTTGGCCAAAAAAAAAAAAAAAAAAGTACTGTCTGGCATGTAGGTTTTTTTCTGTGGGGGATTTTTGGCCTCCTCCATCATAAGATTTGGCTCTATTTTTATCTCTCTAATACTCCTGATATGTCATGCATTTAATACATGCATTGATTGTCTAAAAGGTTTGGAGTCTAATTATTTTCTGTATACTATACAAAGGCGGCCTTTAACTCCAGACATTTAAATGACTGCTTTTTCCAGGAAAGGTCTGAGAGGGCACTTCTGTTCATTCTTTGCTTTAGAATAAGACTGACCAAGATGCCCAGGTATAGGGTGCAGAGAGATAAAGAAAAATAGAAGAAAAAAACTGGAGATATTCCCAGTTCCTCCTAAATTGGTAGATAGCCTGGCTTTTTAATTTATTAGTAGTGCTTAGGCTTTAGACAAATGAATCTGCCTGTAAACACAAAATGCATTCCAAATGAAATGGGCTGGGGATTCAGTTGCATATTAATGAATTTATGGCTTCTGTTCTTATCTATTAGTGAGATAACTGTAAGTGGAATTTATAAAATGAACACAAAAAGAAATGAATGAATTAGTAAAAGTCATATTTCTTCTTATTTATTAGAGAATTGGATGGTGTCTAAAATGTGCATTCAGCAACATTGAGACTTTTATTTACCATGTATTAATTACTATTAATGGAATTAGAATTAAAAAATTAATAACATATGGTCTCTGATTTCCGCATATCAAGAGAAATAAAATCTTATGTCTTCTAGAAGACATGGGTCCTTTTCTCTGATATGGGAGGTAGTTGGAGTGGTGGCAGCAACAGAAATAAATTATATTGGAATTGAACAAAAAATAACAAGAGCAAAGGTGATGAAAAGACCTTCCCTGGTGATGGAATACAGCCTTCCTCTACTCCAGGAGAAACTTTTGCTGAGAAACACGCAACTGCAGCAGCCAACAGCTGCGAGGTAGAAATTGCAGTGCAGACCGAGAACATCTGTTTGGGAGTGTCATCTGCGTGGGAGACATTAAAAACAGGGGAATAAGGACAAGCTGAGCCAGAAAGATGCTAAATTTACCATAACAGTGGAATCCAGGTATTAGTAAACAGAACTGCCTCAGGGAGTTTTCTCAAATTAGGAAAAAATGTATTACTCTCCCAAGTCAATTTCATTTATTTTCTCTTAGAATGAATCGCCAATGCCGTCCCCCCGGGAATCTTTGTAAAACTAGCCCATCCTCACAAAGAATCTTATAATCATACAAAAGAGTAAAAGACACAAAGTGGTTGTTAAGAAGAACAAACTTTTGATAGGCAAGTAGTTGACTATCTCTAAAATGCCATTAGAAGCAATATTATCTCTCATTTTCTCTGCCTCCCCACTTCCTGAACTAAAAAAAAAAAAAGAATAATAGTAAAGTGGAGGGAAAAAAGGACAATCTCTGCAATTAGAAAGCAAAGACAGATTTCCTTTTTCCCTCTGCCTTAATCATAAATTCGATAAGCTTGCCTTCCATGATCTTATCCAAGTCATCAATACACATGTTGAATAAAACAAAGCCATGGGCAAAGTCTCAAGTTACAACACTAGAAATTCTCATTATTCAAGATAATTTGGATTCAGTTGTTCACCCAGGTGAGATTCTGTATTTCTGGTCAAAAGTGGAAAACTGATAAAAGAGATGGTCAACCTCTTGATCAGGGTAGTGATTACATGGATGTGATCTCGCTTATCAAGCTGTACTCTTCTTGTGGGTTTGTATGATGTACTTCAATTTAAAACTTAAAAATTAATACCACGGTATTGCAAAATACAAAAAAAAAGAAAAGAAAAAAGAAGGAAGGTAAACACAATGGCACTTACCTAAAAAGGTCACTGACAAAAATGATACATTCCCCAATAATAGGTGAATATCATCAGTCCCATTAGAATGTTTTCATGAATCATACAACATTAGCTGTTTAACATTTTAGGAAGTGTGGGATGCATTAAAAAGAAGAATTCCAAGATAAAGGTCAAAGATAACCAGATATCAATTGGGGGCCCCATAAGTTCCAGGGAGGCTGGCATGCATTGCACCAAGATTTAAGGGACTGCCTCTGGGAGTCACTCAAATGAAGAAAGTGTTTGAGATGTGGCAATAAGAGTGAGACAGGTGCCCTGAATCCAACGTCATATTCCCATTCCTTAAGAGGAGATAATCAAAGAACAGGTTTCATATGGAATCTGTGGTGTTAAAGCTCAGACCCCATGTGGGACCTCTCTTGCCTGAAGGAAGGCAACTGAGGAACTAAGGCTTATAGGAAGGCTTACAGAGTATATTTTAACATGGCTTTCAGAATTGTTTGGGGATGGCTGGAAGAAGATGATTTTCTTATTTTAAAATTTTGTTTCATTTTGCTTTTGGAGAACTGTGTAATTTCAGCAGCATTTGTGGGTCTCTGACCCCAAATGTCCACTGTGGTGTCTGAGTAAAAAATACAGTGGTACTTAAGGAGAGTGGAAAGCTCTTATATGTCATTTATTCAACTTTAAAAGCTGGAGGGCACTTCTAAAGTGCCTGAGAGCCAGCTAACCACAACTTTGCTACAATTATTGTGGCATGGCAACAGGGAAGAATCTACACTAAAACAAGATCAATAGTTAATTTAGCGAGGTTCTGACAAGGGAGCCTTGCTAATGAAATATCCTTTGTTGCAGAGTTATACCGCTGTATTTTTCTGACACTGGATGATACAGACCAAGAGAGGTGACAAAGAGAGGTAAACAGATGAGCTCACTAGGTCAGTTATCCCATTCTATGTCATATGTCCCCATGGACCTTTCGCTGGGCCACTCTCATTTCCAGAAAATAGGTGGCAAAGCTAAGGCTAGAAAGGTAATCCCTTATTCTAAGTCCCAGTGCTCTTTCCACTGCATCACTATACCTTAATTTGGTCTTGCTAAAATAATAAAACATTTCTGAAAGAGTAAATCAGCCTAAGAAAATATATACAGAATTCATGTCAATACGACAAATTATTACCATTGATTTTATCTAGCACTATCCTAACCACCATCCCTCCAATCCTGAACATCTCCTGGACAATTTAATTCCCTAAGATTACAAACTATGTAAAATTTAGCATTAGTTGTGCACCTTCTATATGCCAGACACAGTATTATTTGCTTTATGTATCTGATTATCACAGTCAGGTCTTTTATAATCCCAGTTTATAAGCTAAGCCTGCTGAAGTTAAATGACTTTTGTAAGAGAGTAGCAGAGACCGAGTTAGGCTGCTTGACTGTAAGATCCATCTTGTTAACCAGATCTTTACGGCATCTGTTCTCACCTTCAGTAAGGCCCCTCCATCCTGAATGCATTCATTGGTTATACTTCAAAACCAACATAAGTCATTGGACAAGTGAAATAAAAGTCAAAAACCACTTTAAACATTTTGTTAAAAGCACAACTACTGTGCACTAATAAATGTAACTGCATACCTGGAATACAATCTATAAATACCCAACAATCCATTTTTTGCATATAAAACCATGTAGTTGTCAAGTTGCTACCATTTGTATAGGTTTCAATGCTTACCTGTTGCATTTCTCAATGTAAAAAACAAGAAAAAACTTGAGCTAAACAAATCACATGGATTGCAAAAATCAAACATTTGTGGCAGCATTAAAGCCACTGGAATGGATATGCATATCAACTTCCAAGATTATCATTCCTGTCATGACTGGTTTTAATAGCCTATATGTTCTTCTAAATAAATGTTGATTTTTCTAATACTACAAAATGATTAGCTGAGAAATGTTTAAAGAAAAATATATTTGGGCACCATGTAAAAAAAAAAGTCCAGTTATTTTCCATCAGATAAATTTTTCCAAAGCTTTATTTGTCTCAGATAATACAGCATGTTTTAGATTTTAAATGTCAGATTTGGCATATCTGTACCTCAATGAGAAGCATATTCTTTTGAAAGGAAAAGCTTTGTTAGCAGAGTGAACCAAAAGTATAACTATAATGAAAATTATACTCTCCTTTAGATAGAAATCTATGCCATAGATTACCTATCTGCATGGTGTGTTTTGACACACATTAAAAAAAAAATACAAATTATAACAGAAAGCTTTTTGTCACTTTCCTGTCTCAGTGCCGAAACTGTCACTGTCAGTCACTGCTCTGGGTTGGATAAAAGACAGTTGTGCCAATTAGCATTGTTGCCTTTGAGGAAAATAGTAACTGTTAGCTGTCAATAACAAATACCTTGCAGATGGTTAAACTACAATATTAGCCCCTATGAGAGTGAGACATAGCATATTTAAATATTGATAGATGGAAGCAAAGTTTGGAAGCATAGAAAATCAAAAAACAGAAGTGAATAAGTGGTACTAGGGAGTCAGAACAGCCTTAAAGACACTTTCAACAAGTAATTGCTAATTTACTTTCAGTTGTAATTGTGCTCTTAGATCTTGTCTATAATAAAACACACCTTTAGTTATTAATATTGTTAAGGTACTAGAAAAAACCACTTGCGGGATGATTACTATAATATTTAAGATAAGCAAAAAAACTAGTTTTGATATTAAATATCAGAAGTTTTCAAATTCAATGAAATATTAAAGTTAATATTAAAATAAAATATAAGACTATTGGAGATCAGAAGTTTTGGCAAGAGATATCAATTGATAAGCTCTGTAATAGAGATACTAATACTTGGCCTTCTAAGTTCTTGGTCAAAGTGTATAAAAGAAATTCAGCTAGACTGCCAGAGAATTTTAAAAAAGAATTAAAATAGGTATCCCTCTCAAACTTTTAGTCAGGCTAATAAAACATGTAGTTAAGGATAAGCTTTAAAACAAACGAGGAAAAACATAAGAAATGGTCAAGCATTTGTCCCTGAACTCCCTATCCCACTATTAGAAATGTATGGGTAACATTTGTTCACAGGTGACTGATTCCAGAACTTATTTCACTCTTGGAACTCATAAAACAGGTTTTCTCATTTTTCCTGTAAGAGTTACTTAAAGAATGGTTCTCTCCTGTAATAAGTCAAAAAGAATGCAGACACCCTGCCAAAGAATGTTTCCAAGAAGACAGAAAACCAAACTATTGGTTATCAGAATGGGCATTTTTAGCTTATCTGACATTGTGATTCCTTTGTAAGGTCCACTTGGAAGTACTTATCCAGTGAAGAATGTAAGCTCCATATCCAGAAATAAGGACAAAGTGGTACCAAAAATCAAATCATACCAGATACTGCAGTATCATCACTGACAGGTAGAATGCGGGGTTGGAAAATGCTTATCAAAGCCTGGTGCCTTTCAGACAAATAAGTTATTTGTTGTTGTATTGTTGTTATTGGTTCTAAAACAAGAAGGCTTGAGTCTACATTTTAATATTGCCTAAAAGTCTTTAATATGATAAGTGCATAATATGAGCACCATGAGGAAAAAATATACAATTGTTTATAATGTTCTCATTTATTAATGAGCTAATTAGAAAAACAAATACTTTCCCGGTTCAAGGATTCACAGCAACAAATCTGTGTAAGATGCCAATGACCTATGCACTATTTTCTGAAATGACATCCGTTTCCACCCACAGCTTTACAAAAGAAGCACAAGAAAAATTGTATCTCAAAGAATATTAGACCTGTCAGAGACTTTGAAATCACGTAATCTAGTTTTTCACAAAGTATGGGACCCGGACCCTGGTGGTACATGTACAGAGCATTAAATAATTTGGAGTAACATTGTAAGAAAATTACTGCCTTGGTTTTTTTTTTTTCCCTGATTAATTCAAGGAAATAAACCTCAATTACTAATCTTCTTTAACAAAGGGAGAGCTGGCCTCAAGTTTAGAACCTAAACTAGGCAATGGCACCAAGCATTGTTTTGATGTATGTGTTCCTTTTCACAGGTGCCTTCTATATTTATAGCACTATTGCTCACTTCCCATTTACAGTAGTAACTTGTAGTTTCCTAACTACCTGAATGTACTTTGGAAAAAATAAGTGTTTTTATACTAGATGTGATCATTTAGTTTAAAATGCTTCATTATAAACAGCAGGATGTGTATTTTGAAGTACTTTTTTCTAATCTACATATCAGGAATGATTAATATTTGAAGTACTAATCAGGACTCAACATCTAAGGAGAACTACAATTAAAAGTTAGCATGTCCATAATCAAAGCTCTACCAAAGGCTTTGCTAATTAGCGTAAGGTATGTTAGAAATAATCTTTATTGGCTTAAATGGGTGTTCTTTAAAATAGGTGAGTTGAGAATACTGTGCAAACCCCACCACCCATGCATAAACCCTGAGAAGCCAAGTGTAGCACACAAGATCAGGAGCACTTAAGATGAGTACCAATTCTTCCTCCATTCTTCCATTGCATGGAGAACCCCATAGCATGATCTTATTACAAAGATTGCTGTTTCTGGCATCAGAACAATGGGATATCCCTCTTGGAGTAAACTTTCTTGCTAGGGCTCATGTCCTTAGGTCAAAAGTGTAACTTCAAAAGTACTGAATAGAATGGATGATGACATATTTTGGTGCTTAGTTGCTAATATCTTATTTCTTTAATCTTAAAGCACACACTTTTTTCTCACATTTTAACATATCTGGAATTGGATATGTCTTATATTTTGTAATTATGATCAGCAGTGTTTCTTTCACCCTCGCTGTTCCATAATATGACTGTGTATCTTGCAGTAGACGATATCTTAGTTTTGGTGAAATACAGTAAATGTTTGTACATTTGACAGAATTTAGTCTGAGACTTTCACTTACTATAATATATCATCTGATAAAAACAAGTTGTTAGAAAGAGGAAAATATCCTTCACCAACATGTAACTACTAGAAGACTACCAATATTTACCAAAGAAATGTTTGCTGAATGGCCCAATTAGCTTCAAGTAATTTTTGCATCATAATAAAACTTGAAGAATTCAGTAAATAACACTACAGTTTGCAAGTAGGTATAGAAAATATTAATAAATAAATGACTGAAGTTTGAGAAACACTAATCTGGCCAAATCCCACAAGTAAGCAAACTATGAACCAGAGAGGTTAAGTGATTTGATGAACATTGTAGTAAACTGAATGGCAGAGCTTGTGTAATGACCAAAGTGCATTTAATTATTTTATACTATATCCTAATTACCTATTGTTCCATAACAAATTATTTCAAAGCTCAGTGGTTGAAAATGGCAAACATTATGTCACTGTTTCTGTGTGTTGAGAATTCAGATGTGGCTTAGCTGGATGCCTCCAGCTTGCAGGTCTTTCATAAGGTTACAGTCAAGCAGCTGGCCAAGGCTGAGGCCTCATCTGAAGGTTGGACTGAGGGGGAATCAGCTTCCAAACTCATTCACATGGTTGTTCGAAGGAATTTTAAATAATGCAGATATCCTCTGAGACAATATATTTCATGATGTCATTTATTCTATATTATAATAGACACTCAGCAACTTTACAGATTATGCTGGCTCTTTCGGATATTCTAAGATTATCATGGCCATAGACAAAACTATTGAATGTATAAAAATTATGTTTAAATGCAGTGCCTGTTATTATATATATTTAGGAAAAACACTAAAAGATTAATAGGGCATTTTTTGGATAACAAAAATATGGACGCTTTTGTTTTACTTTATATTTTTCTAGAGTTTTCAGGTTTTCTATAATACATGTAAAATGCAAGTTATTTTAATAAATGAATTTTAATGTTTTAAAACCCTTTAACAATTTAACACAAATTATACTTCCATGTTTGCTTTAAAATGCATTACTTGCTGCATTTTGGATTTTTTTCTTGGAAGTTGAGAATTATATATCCTTGGATATATTTTTCCCTGGATAAGTCTAACACCAAAAGAGATTTTAACTCTGTTCCAAATCACAATTCATGCCAAGTTGCAGACAAAACGGTAGAAGAAAAGGCCAGGTTCTTTCAGTCTCTTAAACAAGGTGACAAGGTCAGAAAACTTGAGCAATTTTTTTTCTTTTATAAGCTTGGCTTACTGAGCAGGCAGGTCAATTCACAGCTTTCATTTCTGTCTTGCCACTTCTCACAGAAAAATGTGGGCTGCATAAAGAATTATTGCAAGGAGAAGCCTCGTTGCGGTATCTCCAAGTGAAGACATTTGGATGGCCATCCCCCTTTCTCACTAGGCACAGCCCCGTTTGAAGGTGGTGTTTGGTGTCTAATAGCCCTGAAATGTTTTCTTTCTTCCCTGTGCCCCAGGGTTGGCTAATTATTAATGTGCCAATTATTCCAGAGAACATGTCCTATGTGCTTGAGAGACAAGATTCAGGTCAAGTGTAAACTTCAAAAAAAAAAAATACCTTAAAGTGATACTGAGTTAGCCTGAGGAGACATTTTTGGAATGTGAATTATTTATATTAAAACAATAAAAACAACTGCATCACTTTTTTTTTTTTGAAGATAGCACTGAGCTGTGATCTCACACAAAGAACTTGACATTTTTGTCCCTAACTCATGATTTATTCTTTTTAAATCAAGATTGTTTACTTTATTAGCAGATCAGAAAGGCTCATTTTGTCTTAAATGTTTCCAGAATGTGATTCTTTCTGAGGATCCCACTGCAGTAATATAAACTTGTACATATGTTCACTCACAATTATAAGCTTAGAAGAGATCACAATTCCATGACTTCATCACAGTGGCTTTCAGGGCTGGAATAGTAATTACAGCTGTGTTCACTGTACTCATTATGGTCTTCGTAAAAAAATTCTGTACATAAAGTAATAAGCTTCTTCTAATTATTTCAGAAATAAGGTGGTATATAAATAAATATACTGGAATCTAAATGATTCATATTTACAGTCCAATGTATTATTTTTAGCAATTTGTGACAGCTTCCTTCCTTTAACTTAGCACCTCCAAATAAAAAATAAAATGTTAAAAGATGGCCAGGTAAAAGCAACTTTATGCAATCAAGCACAGCCATGAAGAATCAGGAAGACTAATTTTTATACAAAACTTTAAATTAAAAAAGAAGGTCAGTAAGAAAATTCCTCAGATTGCTTAATTGTTGGCATTTGTATTATGCATTAGAATCTCCTTCTAAGTCTTTGGATTTATAAAGTGTTTTTTTCAAATTTGAGCACTTTCTCATATGAAAACTCTTACTAAAAATATCAAGAGCCAGTACAATTGAAGTATCTACAGATAAACAAAACCTACCTTTTTTTCCATATTGCCTCAATACCATTCATATGTAATATTTAATTAATCATGACTGTCGTGATGATCAGTTATTAATAATAGAAGTTAGTATATTAAATCCTAATGTTTAATAAATGAGAAAAAGAAGAAAGAAGCATATTAATAGAGTAGATACAGAAAGAACAAATGAAGAAATTTTGGTATAATGTTATTTAAAATACACTCTCAAAAGTGCATGTGATATTCAGCTATTTCTCAAACTTACTTGCCAAAAGCTCTTCTTCTGTTGTTTATTTTATTTTATTTTTTTGTCATTTGGCTTCTTGTGGGACTGTATTCTAACAACAGTTCTTTGCTTGGCCAAACTTTAGTCAGGCTTCTGAACTTTCTCCTGGGCCTGTCTGTGCACATCATTATAAAATCCAATTTACCAACACGCTTTAGCAAGAATTATTCATCCTTGATATCTGATCACTCTCAGTATCTGATCAAAATTTTTCTCTGCCCGCTCCTGTTAGCTGATCACCCTGGCCTGTTTTCAGCAGGAATCCTGTTAGGTTGGTTCTGCCAGAATTTCCCCCAGACTTGATATCTCTTGTTAAAAATTTTCTGATCCCTGCTCTTCGGCTATAAATCCCTACTTATCCCTGATGTATTTAGAATGAATCACAGTTCTATATGGGGGTCTCTCTTCCCCTATTGCAATAGTCCTGAATAAAATTTCCCTTCACCACTTTAATTTCTGTCTCTGCTTTTTTTTGACACTCCTAAGAAATGTGTTTGAAAATGTACCAACATTACCTGACAAAACTTAGAGGGCAAGTTGGTACATTGTAGCCTGAAATTCTACTCATTCGACAAAATTTAAGGGACTATTATGCGCTCTTCTACAAGTAAGGACTAAGGTGATGTTTAATACACAGGCGTTTTCCTTAACAAGTTTCCAATGAAGTGGTCATTCTTGCAGCAATAAATTACTATCAGCTCCATATCTAAAGAGGCACATGTAGTAAAATAAATTAAACCTGTCTCTGAAGTAAAATGTTAACATAATTCCTCTTCTGTAATTCTTTGCTCTCTTCACACAAGCAGCTGTTACTACTCTAGACACAGATAAACTGTTAGATGGAATTCTAACTAAAGAATAGTTCTTACCAGCTTTACCAGCCCTAAGCATTAAAGTTGCATCCGAAAGGAAACCTAGTAGACATATTTACCTGCAAAGACATCTGGAGGCATTACTAACCCCAGAACTTTATGAAGACAACAGCAGAATTCTCAAGAATGACTATGCACATTGTCAAGAAAAGCTGCTTCTCTTCACAGTACCGTGTTTTTTCATACTACCTGACAGAACTAAATATAAGTCTTCCATCACTCCCAAGGTGTGCAGAATCAGGGGGCAAACAAGACATAAAATTATCCGATTTTCATTTTGAAAGCACAGTCTAGCTGTATAATAGTAATATTTGAAGGAAAATGTGATAACATGGGAATTTTTTATCACCACCTTCCACCCCGAAACTAGCTAAAGACCCTTAGGGCCTAGAAGGTGGAGGGCACCAGGCAGTGGCCCAGGCAGAGCTCTAGTGAAAGATAGATTTAGAGGAGTCCCAGAGTAGAAGTGTGCAGCCTGCCTGTCCGGACTGTAAGGGTGGCAACCTTGCCAAAGTTTCTCCTACCTCCATGGTAAAGTGGGGACAGAATGGTTGCAGGGGAGCCCGGCCAGCGGGCTTGTAGCCCAGGGAGCCTTCTGCAGTCCCATCTTAAAGTGGCAAGCAAAACAGCAAAGGAGCCTGATGTTAGCTAAGAAGCAATCTGTAGATCTGGAAAGGTCATGTCACCAGGAGCAGAGCTCAGACAGGCAAACACAGGCATCTGGACAGGTGCCAGCATGGATTGATAGTTATGCCAAAGCTGGAGATCTTAGATGCTTTCATGAAGAGGAGGACAGGGAAACTGGAATCCAAAAAAAAAAAAAAAAAAAAAAAAAACACTTGGTGAAACATTGGATGATGTCTAGGCTCACCTGGAACTATCTAGATAAAGTTTCCTACTATCTAGCAGAAAGAGGGCTAAGTGAGCTCAAACCGACATTCAAGAAAAGGTAAGGAGTTACATTTTTCACATACCCCTGTGAAAATAGTAGCCACTAAACAATGACCTGTGGTATCTTTAGTAAGTTCTGATATCTACCTCTAGTTCTTCCTTACCAGAAAACTGGTAATAACTAACCCAGAGTAAGCAAGACAAATAACAAATTCTTTTTTGGAATCTCTTTGTGACCCTCTTGTCCCCTGCTATCAGCACTGATACGGTTGCTAAAAGATTACTGCATTTCTAAGAAATTGTCTTTCACTTGTACATTTTCAAATCACAGTTTTTAAATGTTGAATTATCAGCTGGTTTCTATAAAAGTTTTGCCTTCCCGCCATTTTACTCAACAAAATATTGCCTGTGAATATGCAATGCTGCGGCCTTATAATTTAACTAAACTAAATAATTTGTGTTTGTATTTCTGAGGACTGTCTTCTCTCTGTTCTAGCAGAAATATTGTGAATATTAGACAAGGGAAAAGAAACCATGAGTAATTCTAATGGAAAGAGTCAAATTCTCTTTGTCACTTAAGGAGACTCACTAAGTGCCTTCTGGGTTGTGGAAAGAGGGTGGGAAACAATAAATGAATCTGAGCTGAAAAATAGACCTTCCATTGCGTACTTATGGAAACAATGGAATTCTTACGTAGCACCATTAAAAATTACTCCAGAGGTAGCAGCCAAGAAACATCTAATATCAAACAGACCACACCAACTTCTAAAGACAGTTAACACTTTATACTGCAATCACTGATTTCTTTTCCTATTTTCTAAACTAAATTAACAACTCCTTGAAAGCAAGGACAGTATCTTCTTCATTATTGTCATTATTAATCTCTACAACAATGCTTAGGACATAATAATTAATATTCATGAACAGAAAAAATAAATTAGTGAAATAAAAATTTAATTATTACATTAATAGACTTATCCAGCTGTGTGTGAAATATATAACATCAATCAGAGCCACAAGTTAATCATTCTTTCTCATTTCCTGCTCTACGTTTAAATGAGATCATTTCACCAAAATTTGGAACTTCCTCCAATCATTAAGAAGAAACCACAACATCCATTTAAAGGTAAACAGGAAACCACATCTAAGGCTGTTTCTGGGCTAGTGAAATGTTTCCGTTTAAATGGAAATTTTTCCATATATAGGCAGGTTAACTAACTTGAGTTCAGACTTAAGTCAGCAAGTGATGTCACTACCTCTTTTTACATTTTAAGTGTTTTGTATGTATTTTTGTATATTAACCTGAAAGAGAGGGTATTAAGATTTAAAGTAATCTGCTCCCAGTAAACTAATAAGCCAAGCCTTGTTTGCATGTGATTTGTATATTTGAAATTCTTTTCATTCACCTTATCTAATTTAATCTTCTCAAAGTTTTCATGAATTAGAGAGATTCTCATTTTTCATTTAGTAGATCAATAAACAGGCTCAGGGACTGGCTTAAGGTCACACGGCTTTTAAATGGTGGAATCCAGGTCTTCTAACTCCATAGCACACTAACTCTCTTTCCTACACCAAAATGCTGTCTTTTATGAAGAAAAATATGTCATTTTGGGTGATTTTGTCTATAAAAATAAGAAAAAATTCTTTTGTTTCACATAAAGATGCATTTGGCATTTTTAATTATGATTGTGAATCAGTGACACTAAAGAAGAAAAACCAAGGGTAACTGCTGTGTGTCTGTTAAAATGTGTAGAGCACAAAGATACATCTTAAAGTAATGTATTTTCCTGAGAAGATAAATTAGTTCATAGATGCATTATCTCATTTCCTGTGGCAAAGCTTTCTCATCCTGCTTTGAGCACACACTGGGACATAGAGCCAGCATGTAACATCTGATGGAATCCTGGCAGGAGAATTCTGGCTTCACAGTAGCTTTCTATCACCCACAAACACTAAGGGAATATGCAAATATTCCATGGAGATCTAATGACTGCAAAGTGGAATAAATTATGAATTACCTTTTTTAAAAAAAATCACACCACACTGTCTTTTATTTCATACATAACCTTGACTTCTTTCTAATTCATGTAAGTAATTTGGCTATAAATTCATGAGGAAAAGAGAGAAGATTTTTTTTTTTTTTATTCCTAGAATATTGCCTAGTTTCTGGCACATAGGTGCTTCGTAAGGGCATAAATTCAGTATAAATGTACCTGTAAAATATTATTTATTATGAAGAAAACCTCCCAGTTTCCCACTTGCCTTCTAAAGAAGTAGCTTGTTTGATGATCAGTGTGGTGGGTATGAGGATAAAAAGGCAATAAAGAGAAGCTTGAGAAAATGTAAAGATATAAATATTTGATAAGAATTCTAGGAAGCAGAGAAGGATAAAACAAAACTGAAGAACCTGTGATGATGAGTTTCAACAGAAAAAGCAGAGGCTAAAAAAGAAGTTGGAGAGGGATGGAACAAGAACTTTTAGTGGCTTTGTTTTTTAATGTTTGCTTTATAACCTATGACACTACATTCTGTATCACCCACAAAATCTTTAGTATAGATATTATACTCCAACACTGTGAAATTGGACTTGTTTGGGAGACATGTACAGATATTCTAAGTTTACTTCAAGGAAGGCAAAGAAGTCACTTAGATCTGTTTCTACTAGCTTAGCTTAGCTTAGCTTACAGGATCTTTTCATATGTGTAAATTCATAGACTTTTAGAATGAGAAAGATCCTCAGAATTCTTTATCTAATCTTCTAGTTGTACAGCAGAGGAAGCTGGAACACAGAAAAACTTAACTGACTTTTATTCTCTTTCATCAGAGCTAAGTGTCATTATGAGATGCACCATTTTTACTACATCACAAGAAAACAGAATGCTATTAATTAATTTATATGGAACTTTATTATTTATAACTTTGTTATAGCAATTTTAAAAATATAAACTTTTTATATTTAAAAAGTAGCATTAAGAATAAACTACCATAGATTAAAATAAACTTAAGACATTTTAACCAAATATGCGAACCTTGTTTAAAACCTGATTCCAACAAATGAATTATAAAAATTAATTTCTCATGGCACTCCCTTTTTAATAAATGGTGCTAAGATAACTGACTTGCCATATGCAGAAGATTGAAACTAGACCCCTTCTTTACACTATATACAAAAATCAACTCAAGATGACTTAAAGACTTAAATGTAAAACCTAAATCTATAAAAATTCTGGAAGAAAATCTAGGAAATACCATTCTGAATATAAGTCCTGGCAAAAATTTCATGACAAAGATGCCAAAAGAAGCTGAAACAAAAGCAAAAAGTAAGTGAAACCTAATCAAATCAACGAGCTTCTGCACAGCAAATGAAACTATTAACAGAGTAAATAGATAATGTACAGAATGGGAGAAAATATTTGCAAACCATGCAACCAAATAGGTCTAATTTCAATAATGTATAAGGAACTTAAACAAATGAACAAACAAAAAACAAATCACCTTATTAAAAAGTGGGCAAAGAACATTAACAGACACTTTTCAAAAGAAGACATATACGTGGACAATAAACATGTGAAAAAATTGCCTAACATCACTAATTACTAGAGAAACGCAAATCAAAACCACAGTGAGAGAAGTGGAGCAAGACGGCAGAATAGAAAACTCCACCTATCATCCTCCCCCAAGGACACCAAGTTAAAAACTATCTACACAGAAAAAACACCTTCATAAGAACCAAAAGTCAGGTGAGGACTCATGGTTCTGGTTTTAACTTCATATTGCTGAAAGAAGAACTGAAGAGTTAGAAAAAACAGGCCTGAATTTTTAGATGCTACCCCCTTTCCACCCCTGGCAGAGTCTACATGGTGCAGAGAGCTTCTCTGGGCACCAGGGTAGGAAGAACAAAGCAACTGTGAGGCACTGAACTCAGTGCTGTTCAGTTGGAGTAGAAAGGAAAGCCAGACCAAACTCAGTTGATGCCCACCACAGGGGGAGCATTTAAACCAGCCCTAGCCAGAGGGGAATCACTAATCCCAGAGGTCCACAGTTGAGTGCCCACAAACCTCACCACCAAGGGCCAAAGTGCTGTCAGTATCTAAGTAAACTTGAAAAGCAGTCTAGGCCATAAGGACTGCGACTCTTAGACGAGTCCTAGGACTTAACTAGCCCCAGAGGGACTAGGGGACTGTGAGGGCACGCAACATACTAAGACACCAACTGGGGTTGCCAATAGAGTATTGGCATCACCCCTCCTCTAACCCCAGAATTCATCGCTTGTGGCTCCAAAAAAGGCCCCTTCCTCCACTCGAGGAGAAGAGAGGAAAGAGTGGTGAGGACTTTGTCTTGCATCTTGGATACCTGCTCAGCCACAGGAGGATAGGGTACAGGTAAGAGATTTGAGGTCCCTTGTTTCAGGCCCTAGCTCCAAGGTGGTATTTCTAGACACACCCTGGGTCTGAAGGGAACCTGCTTGAAGGAAAGGACCTAGTTCTGCCAGCATTCATCATCTGCTTACTGAATAGCCCTTGGACTCTGAATAACCAGCACAATACCCAGCTACTACATGGAGGGCCTTGGGTGAGCCTCTGAGACTTGCTGACTTAAGGTGAGATTCAGCACATTACCAGCTGGTGTGGCTATGGGGCAAAATGCCTTCTGCTTGAGAAAATCAGAGGGAAAAGGAAAGGGGACTTTGTTGTGCACCTTAGGTACTACTATAGCCATAGTGTGGTAGAGCATCAAGTTGGCTTTTGGGGTCCCTGATTCCAGGACTTGACTCTTGGATGGTAATTCTAGACCTACCCTGGGCCAGAGGGGAGCCCATTGCCCTAAAGGCTGAGTCCCAGGCCAGGCAGCATTCACCACAAGCTGACTTCAGAGACCTTGGGCCTTAAGGGAAATAATGACAGTAGTCTGGCAGCACTCCTTATGGCCTGGGGTAGCGATGGCTATGGGTTGAGGCTCCTCTTACTTTAGAAGGCAGAGGAAAGAATGGGAAGTACTGCATCTTGTGGTTTCAGTGCCAGCTCAGCTGCAATATGATAAAACACCAGGTAGGCTTCTAAGATTTCTGACCCTAGTCCCTGACTCACTGACGGCACTTCGGCAGCCACCCGGGGCATGGGGGACATTATCGCCCTGAAGGGAAGGACACAGGCCTGGGTGGCTTTGCCACCTGCTGACAGTAGAACCTCAGGGCCATAAGCAACCATAGGAAATGGCCCAGGTGTGGTTATAGCAGGCCTTGGGTGATACACTGCGCTGTGCTGGCTTCAGGTCTGACCCAGCACAGTCATAGTGGTGGTGGTCACAAGGGTACTTGTGTCACTCCAGCTCCATCTTTAGGTGTCTCAGAACAGAGAGAAAGACTCTGTATGTTTGGGATAAAGTAAGAAAAAAGAACAAGAGCCTCTGCCTGGTAATCCATGAATTCTCCTGGATCCAAGACCATAAAAGTCGTACCTCCATGAGTCTGAAAGAACCACAGCATTATTGGGCTTGGGGTGCTCTCTAAAGCAGATACAGTTTAAATCACAATACCCAAGTTCATTCAAATATCTGGAAAGCCTTCCCAAGAAATATGGCTACAAGTAAGCCTAGACAGTGAAGACTACCATAAATACCTAACTCTTCAATGCCCAGACAATGAAGAATATCTACTAGCATCAATGCCATCCAGAAAAACATGACCTCACCAAGTGAATGAAATAAGGCACCAGGGACAAATCCTAGAAAAAGAGAGATATGTGAACTTTCAGACAGAGAATTCAAAATAGCAGTGTTGTGCAAACACGAAGAAATTCAAGATAATACAAAAAGGAATTCATAATGCTAGCAGATAAATTTAACAAAGACATAAAATAATTAAAAAGAATCAAACAGAAATTCTGCATCTGAAAATTGCAATAGGCATACTAAAGAATGCATCGGAGACCTTAAAAAGAAAAATTGGATCAAGCAGAAGAAAGAATTAGTGAGCTTGAAGACAGGCTGTTTGAAAATAGAGGAGACAAAAGAAAAAAGAAATAAAAAACAAGCACACCTACAAGATCTAGAAAATCTTAAAGAGGAGGTAGAGAAAGAGATGGTGGTAGAAAGTTTATTCAATAGGATAATAACAGAGAACTTCCCAAACCTAGGAAAGATGGCAATATCCAAGTACAAGAAGGTTATGGAACACCAAGCAAATTTAACCCCCCCCAAAAAAAAACTACCTCAAGGCATTTAATAGTCAAACTCCCAAAGGTCAAGGATAAAGAAAAGATCCTAAAAGCGGCAAGAGAAAAGAGAAAAAAAAATAACATACAAGGAGCTCCAATATGTCTGGCAACAGACTTTTTAGTGGAAACCTTACAGGTCGAGAGAGTGTGGCATGATATATTTAAAGTGCAAAAGGACTCAAGCCTGTAATCCCAGCATTTTGGGAGGCCGAGACGGGCGGATCACGAAGTCAGGAGATTGAGACCATCCTGGCTAACATGGTGAAACCCCGTCTCTACTAAAAAATACAAAAAATTAGCCGGGCGCAGTGGCGGGCACCTGTAGTCCCAGCTACTGGGGAGGCTGAGGTAGGAGAATGGCGTAAACCCAGGAGGCGGAGCTTGCAGTGAGCTGAGATCCGGACACTGCACTCCAGCCCGGGCGACAGAGTGAGACTCCGTCTCAAAAATAAAATAAAATAAAATAAAATAATGGAATATAACTTTTACCCTAGATCAGTATATCTGGCGAAAATACCCTTCAAACATAAAGGAGAAATAAAGACTACCTCAGAAAAACAAAAGCAGAGGGATTTCATCAATACCAGACTTGTCCTACAAGAATGCAAAAGAGAGTATTTGAATTAGAAAGCAAAGGACATTAATGAGCAATAAATAATCACATGAAGGTAAAAAAATTCACTGGCAGTAGTAAGTACACAGAAAAACGTAGAATATTACAACAGTGTAACTGGGATGTGTAAACTACTGTTATTCTAAATAGAAAGATTAAATTATGAGCCAATCAAAAATAATAACCACAACTTTTCAAGACAAAGTACAATGAAATATAAATACAACAAAAAGTTAAAAAGCTGAGGAATGAAGTTAAGGCACGGAGTTTTTATTAGTTTTCTTCTTGCTTGTTTCTTGATGCAAACAGTGTTAAGTTGTTATCAGGTTAAATTAATGGATTATAAGGTAGTATTTGCAAGCCTCATGGTAACTTCAAACACAAAATATAAAAGGCAGAAGCTAAATCATATCACCAGAGAAAATTACCTTCACTAGAGCAAGACAGGAAGAAAGGAAAGAAAGAAGAGAATATCAGAAAACATATAACAAAATGGCAAGGGTCTCTACTTATCAATAATAAAACTAAATGTAAATGGACTAAACGCTCTGATCAAAAGACATACCATGGCAGAATGATTTAAAAAAACACAAGACCTATTAATCTGTTGTCTGCAAGAAACACACTGCACATATAAAGACACAAATAGACTGGAAATAAAAAGATGGAAAAAGACATTCCATGTAAATGGTAACCAAGGAAAGAGCAGGAGTTGCTATGCTTATAGCAGACTGAATAGATTCCTACACAAAAACTAGAAAACACAAAGAAGGTCAACTACATATAATGATAAAGGGGTCAAATCAGCAAAAGGATATAACAACTTAAAATATATATTCACCTGCCACTTGAGCACCCAGATATGTAAATGAAATATTATTAAAGCTAAAAAGAGAGATAGGTCCCAATACAATAATAACTGGAGACTTGAAACCCCTATTTTCAATACTGGACAGATCTTCCAAACAGAAGATCAACACGGAAACATCAAACTTAATCTGCACTATAGACCAAATGAATCTAATAGTTATTTACCAAACATTTCATCTAAAAGCTGCAGAATACCTATTCTTTTCCTCAGCACATGGATCATTTTCAATGATAAACCATATGTTAGGTCACAAAACCAGTCTTAAAACATTCAAAAAACTGAAATAATATCAAGCATCTTCTCTGATTACAATGGAATAAAACTACAAATTAATAGCAAGAGGAAGTTTGGAAGCTATATATATATGCATGGAAATTGAACAATATGTTCCTCAATGACCAGTGGATAAATGAAGAAATCAAGAAGGAAATTTTTTAAAAGTCATGAAACACATGAAAATGGGAACACAGCATGCCAGAACCTAGGGGATACAGCAAAAGCACTACTAAGAGGGAATTTTATAGCTATAAGTGCCCATATCAAAAAAAGAGGAAAAACTTCACATGAACAATCTGATGGTGCATCATAAGAACTAAAAAAGCAAGAGAAGGCCAAACCCAAAACTAGTATAAGAAAAGAAATAAAGAATGGAGCAGAAATAAATGAAATGGAAATTTAAAAATTTCAAAAGATCAATGAAATTAAAAGTTGGCTTATTGAAAACTTCAACAAAACTAACAAACGTTTAGCCACACTAAGATACAAAGAGAGAACACACAAATAAATAAAATCAGCAATGAAAAAAGAAGACATTACAACTGATACTGCAGAAATTGAAAGGATCATTAGTGGTTACTATGAGTAACTACATCTCAATAAACTGGAAAATCTAGAATAAATGAAATTCTTAGATTCATACAACCTACCAAGATTGAACCAGGAAGAAACCCAAAACCTGAACAGACCAAAAACACATAACAAGATTGCAGCCATGATAAAAAGTCTTCTGGTAAAGAAAATCCCTGGATGTGATGGCTTCACTGCTGAATTCTACCAAACATTTAAAGAACTAAAACCAATCATATTCAAACTATTCCAAAAAGTAGAGGAAGAGGGTATACTTCGTAACTAATTCTATGAAGCCAGTATTGCCTGATACCCAAATCAGACAATGACACATCAAAAAAAGAATATTACAGGCCAAGATCACTGATAAATATTGATTCAGAAAACCTCAACAAAATACTACCAAGCTGAATTCAACAATACATTAGATCATTCATCATGACCAAGTGGGATTTATCGCTGGGATGCAAGGAACATATGTGAATCAATCAAGGTGATACATCGTATCAACAGAAAGAAGAACAAAACTCATATGATCATTTTGGTTGATGCTGGAAAAGCATTTGATAAAGTTCAACATCTCATCTCTTCATGATAGAAATCGTCAAAAAACTTGGTGTAGAAGAAAGATAACATAGTAAAAGTCATATATGACAGGTCCACATCTAGTATTACATTGAATAGGGGAAAAATCAGAGCCTTTCCTCTTAGATCTGGAATATGACAAGAATGTCCATTTTCACCACTGTTGTATAACATAGTACTGAAAGTCTTAGCTAGAGCAATTACACAAGAAAAAAAAAGTGAGGGGCATCCAAATTGGAAATGAAGAATGCAAATTATGTTTCTTTGCAGCTGATATGATCTTAGATTTGGAGAAAACTAGAGACAACACCACAAAACTATTCAAACTGATAAACAAATTCTGTTAAGTTGCATGATACAAAATCAACATATGAAAATCAGTAGCATTTCTATATGCCAACAGTGAACAATCTGAAAAAAAAATAATGAAAGTACTCCCTTTACAATAGCCACAAATAAAATGAAATAACTAGGAATTAACCATAAAAGTTAAATATCTCTATAATGACAACCATAAAACAAATAATGAGAGAAACTGAACAAGACACAAAAAAATGGAAAGATATTCTATGCTCATGGACTGAAAGAATCAATATTGTTAAAATGTCCATCCTACCCAAAGCAATTCACAGATTCGATGCAATTTTTATAAAAATACAAATGACATTCTTCACAGAAACAGAAAAAGCAATTCTAAAATTTACATGGAACAACAAAAGACCCATAGTAGCCAAAGCTATCCTAAGCAAAAAGAACAAAACTGGAGGAATGACATTAACTGACTTCAAATTATACTAAAGGGCTACAATAACCAAAACAGCATGGTACTGGCATAAAAACAGACACATAGACCAGTGGAACAGAATAGAAAACCCAGAAACAAGTCCACAAACCTACTGTGAACTCATTTTTGACACAGGTGCCAAGAATATACACTGGAGAAAAGACAGTCTCTTCAATAAATGGTGCCGGGAAAGCTGGATATCCATATGCAAAGACATGAAACTATACTCCTGTCTCTCACATGAAAATCAAATCAAAATTAATTAAACAAATCTAAGACCTCAAACTATGAAACTACTACAAGAAAACACTGGGAAACTCTCCAGGACATCAGTCTGTGCAAAAATTTCCTGAGCAATACCCTACAAGCACAGGAAACCAAAGCAATAGACAAATGGGATCACATCAAGTTAACAATCTTCTGCACAACAAAGGATACAATCAGCAAAGTGAAGAGACAACCCACAGAAAGTGAGAAAATATTCGCAAACTACGTATCTGACAAGGCATTAATAATCACAATATATAAGGGGTTCAAACAACTCCAAAAAAAAAAAAAAAAAGGAATAATCCAATACAAAAACTAGGCAAAATACTTGAATAGACATTCATCAAGACCTACGAATGGCAATCAGGCATATGAAAAGGTACCAAACAGCACTGATCATCAGAAAAGTGCAAGTCAAAGCTACAGTGAGATATAATCACGCCCCAGTTAAAATGGCTTATATACAAAAGACAAGTCAATTACAAATGTCAATGAGGATCTGGAGAAAAGGGAACCCTTGTACACCACTGGTGAGAATGTAAATTAGTACAACCACTATGGAAAACACCTTGGAATTTCCTTAAAAAGCTAAAAATTGAGCTAGCATGTGATCCAGCAATGCCACTACTGTGTATATACCTAAAAGAAAGAAAAGCAGTATATTGATGAGATATCTGCACTGCCATGCTTGTTGCAGCACTGTTAACAATAGTGAAGATTTGGAAGCAACCTGTGCCCATCAACAGATGAATACATAAAGAAAATGTGGTACATATACACAATGGAGTACTATTCTGCCATAAAAAAGAATGAGATCCAGTGATTTGCAAGAACATAGATGGAACTGGAGATCATTATGCTATGTGAAGTAAGCTAGCCACAGTAAGATAAATATCACATGTTCTCTTATTTGTAGGATCGAAACATTGAAACAATTGAACTCATGAACACAGAGTGCAGAAGGAGGGTTACCAAAGACTGGGAAGGGTAGTAGGAGACTGGGTGAGTAGAGATGGGGATAGTTTATGGATATATAAAAAAATAGAAAAAAAGAATAAGAACTACCATTTAATAGCATAATAGGGTAACTATAGTCAATAGTAACTTAATTGTACATTTTAAAATTACTTAAAGGGCATAATTCGATTGTTTGTAACTCAAAGGATAAATGCTTGAAGGAATGGACACTGTATTTTCCATGATATACCTATGTCACAATGTATGTCTGTATTAAAACATCTCATGTACCCCATAAATATATATGCCTACATGCCTCCAAAAATAAAATATAAAAGTAAAATGAGAAAGGAAAATGCAGACACAACAATCAAGACCATCAAAATACAAAGAATCATCAGAGGCTATTATGAACAACTATACTCCAACAAATTTGAAAACCTAGAAGAAATAGATAAATTCCTGGACGCATACAACCTACCAAGATTAAACCAGAAGAAATGGAAAACCTCAGCAAACCAATAATAAACAAAACTGAAGCCATAATGAAAAAGTCACCCATCAAAGGACCTGATGCCTTTACTGCTGAATTTTACCAAATACTAAAAGAATAATTAATAGCAATTCTAGTTGAACTCTTTTAAAAAATGAAGAAAGAATACTTCCCCACTCATTCTATGAGGCCAGCATTACCCTGATACCAAAGCCAAAAAAGGACACCATAAAAACAAGAAAACTACAGGTCAATATTCATAATGAACATAGATATAAAAATCTCAACAAAATATCAGCAAGTCAAATTTAAGTAAGTATTAAAAAGATCACTCATTATGACTAAGTGGGATTTATCTCAGAGATGCGACAATAGTTCAACATAAGCAAATCAATAAACATGATACATCACATTAACTGAAAACAAAAGCCATATGAGCATTTTAATAGATGCTGAAAAGAGATTCAATAAAACTCAAAAAATCTTTATTATAAAAACCTTCAACAAACTGGGTTAGAAGAATATCTCAAAATAATAAAGGCCGCACATGACAATCTCATAGTTAACATTGTAATTAATGGAAGAAAATTGATAATTTGTGCTCTAAGATCTGGAACAGGACAAGCGTGCCTGCTTTCATACCTTTTTCAACATAATACTGGCAGTCCTAACCAGAGCTTGAATCTGGCTATTTCCTTGTGACCTGTGTTCCAGATCATGTATTTTCTTTTCAACAATGTCTTGTTTAATCTGCAGGCAATTTATGCCTTGCATTTTTAAATCACTGTTATCATATTTTTCAGTTCTAGAATTTACATTGGGAATTTCCTAATTGCTTCCACTTCTCTGCCTAATTTTCAGATTCAAGCTCTGGTTAGGACTGTCTTACACAATTAATGAAGGAAAAATTTTTAAGATATCTTAATCTTTGCCATACTACTTCCTCATTTCTTTAATTCAAGAGGCTTAATGATGATAATAGATTATTCTTTTTTTTTTTTTTTTTTTTTTTGAGACGGAGTCTCACTCTGTCGCCCACGTTGGAGTGCAGCGGCGCAATCTCGGCTCACTGCAAGCTCTGCCTCCAGGGTTCAACCATTCTCCTGCCTCAGCCTCCCGAGTAGCTGGGACTACAGGTGCTCGCCACCATGCCCAGCTAATTTTTTTGTGTGATTTTAGTATAGACGGGGTTCCACTGTGTTAGCCAGGATGGTCTCAATCTCCTGACCTTGTGATCCACCTGCCTCAGCCTCCCAAAGTGCTGGGATTACAGTTGTGAGCCACCACGCCCGGCCGCTTATGATTATTCTAAAAATATCCTAGATTTTTTAAGTGTCTAAATTCCAAAGTGTTGGAACTGAATTAAAGAAACTGAAGAAATGTTATTACTAGCTTCTTAAGAAGTTTCTCCTCTCTGAAAATAGAGAAATTTTCTTAATTAAGTAGGCCTATAGTTTTGTGTATATTTTTAAATGCTAAGCTTAGCAGTAGTAGTACGATCTAAAATTAGTTTGAATTAAGATAAAATGTCTTAGTATCATAAACAGTTACAATCCAAATTAATGAAAATGATTTTCAATTAAATGAATGACTTTCTTTCCAGTAAGTTCAGAAAAAATTTAATATTTCATGATTCTGCCACATTTAAAGAAACTGTTACTTTCCATGTGGTTTTCAAAACAATTTATCATTTTATCATGATAAATTTATCAATTGATTATTTTATCAATTTATCATTTTATCAATAATTATATAGTTTATTATAATCTGTTTTATTGGAAAACCTCTGTTAAAATTTTCATTATTAATATAATGAAAAATACCTAAATTAAAAATGACAGACTGAAGGACAGTATGAAAGAATAAACTAGATATAATTTGCATAAATTAAACTGCTTAACATACATTAAATATACTTGCTAACTTAGACAAGTCAAATAGTAACTTATGTTTTTCCTTTTCTGTCATTCAGCATTGATTCAAACCATTCAATATCATTTTGTGTAAGCAGTTGAAGGAATTTAGCAATACAAAACAAACTCAGCTTTCTTTGAAAAAACAAGTAATTTAAAAAAGAATGAGTTCTGGGATATACTGGTAATCTGAGAACTCTTAGTATAATGAAACCAGTTTGGTTATCATTCAGTAACCACATTTTATACCAGCATAATATCTCTTTAGATGCTCACATGGTCCTGTTCACACACAACACATGGAGGGAAGAGAGGGGAGGAAGAGAGGGAGGGAGGAGGGACAGGGGAGGGAGGGGAGGAAGGGATGGGAGAGGATGGACGGATCGGATCGGCGCAAGGCGGCAAAACAAACAAAACGCCCGGCAAAACCATACCGAGAACAGGTGGTACGCCAGCCAAAACAAACCATGCCAGCGCCGATCAGGCCGACGGTGGGTAAACCGCATGCCGGATCAGTGACGAAACCCGCCCGCAGGCGTGCGCAGGCGCGTCGACAAAATCGGCGCGATCAACGCGCGGGCAAATCGTTGCGGCTGGCGTGTTGCGGCAACCACCACCGCCAATCCGTTATTGCGTGGTGCCAATCGACTACAAAGGCATTTCGTCTTTGGAAACAGACACTCTTTAAAGTTACATACCAAAAAATTTTAAATGGTTGAACTGTTTTAAATTATGAAAGAGAGTGTACTAAGATTAAGAAACCAAAGTTAATTCACAGGGTGATTTGATGATATGAAGTCAAATAGTTGTCATTGAAATTGAAAGTTGCAAAAGAGTGTAAAGATATTTTAAAGGATTAAAATTTTCAGGAAAAAAAAAAAACACCGGAAACTAATAATAATTAGGTAGTAGTACTGGTGAAAGAATTATGCAATCATTAAACCATACATAGCAGTATCTTTGAATTAGTAGTAAAAATGTAAAAGGGTACTATAGTAATAAAAATTTTTCACATGATATAATAACTAATGTAAAAAATCCAAAGGTATATAACTATTTTATAAGATTTCAATCTATATAATAGTGAAAAATATGTTCTTGGCTACTCAACATCCATCCAGTATTGAGGAATTTTCTACCTTTTTAACTCCTGGTGAGGAGGCAAAAGGTGACCTTCAAAATTTAGGAGCCAATACTCCTTTCCCAAATTCTTCACAGTTAAGACACAGACATGGAAATTAGTCTATGCTATTGTCGAAGACTGGCTCGAGACTAATTAGTCTATGCTATTGTCAAAGACTGGCTCGAGAGCTACTGTCCAAAGAGGTAAAAGTCAGGGAGTATTGTGTTTGGCAGTAGCAAGGAAGAGTTCTTCCTACTGAAAATGTTCTGGGTTTGGGGTATTTTCCCTGGCTGCTTAGGAAACTTGACTCTCCTGACTTCTCCAAAATTCTCTAAACTACCCAATATTTACTTAATAAATTATTTTCCTATTTAATTAAAACAGAATCAGCTTCTATTGCTTACAATTAAGAACCCTGACTTAGAGTAATATTTACCAAATTGTTAAGGATAATTTATCTGAAAGGTTTTTGAGTTATTTTGGATTTCTTCTTTATACTCAAGTTTACCACCTATGTAAATGTAGGTTATTTTATAATTAGAATAAGAAATATTGTTTTTCAAATCAGGGCATTCTTTGGTGTTTAGTGAATTTAATGGAATATGATTTATGTAGCCAGTGGTGTGGTAGAGCTGACTGGTATCAGATCACAAGAGCCAATTGTACATATCTCTTCTCAACTCGACTTTCTATGATGGTATGTTAGGAGTTTGAAATCAGACATGGTGATACTACTTACATGACAGAAATTGGCATGGCTTTCTTTTTTCCTTAGAGATCCTTTTTTAAAAAATATCTAGGCCTTTTTGACCCTCACAGAGCTAGTTGTTAAACATTTATCAGCACACTATTGTATTTAGCCTGAAATATCTTTTAACTCTTATTCTATCACCAAATTTCTTAAATGTTATAAGATAGTTTGTTCTTTTTGTTTTTGTTTTTGTTTTGTTTTTTTTTTTTTTTGCCAGACTCTTTTGCTGCTTTAAGCTCAGTGACTCTCAGGATGTTTCAGTTCTGAAAAGCCCTGATCAAAATGGCTTCATCCTTTACTACACAATGTATGGCCCATAAAATAGTATCAGAATCACCTACAAATGAATTCAAAATGTAGAGTCTTGGGCTCTAACCCAGCAACACTGAATCCAAATCTTCATTTTAGCAAAATCCTCAAGCAATTCATATTTATATTAATATTTGAGAAACAGTAACTCCAACAATCATGGTTTTTCTTACATAGCCAGAAGTAAGGAGAAAGATGAGAACAGTACTAATTTATTGACTCAAGAATGTTAAAGTCTTGGGATACCTTGTCTACAACTCTTTTGGTCTTCCATTCAAGGTAACACATGAACCACAGAAACTCTAAGCATCTCTAAGCAATTGTCACATATCCAAGAGGAAAAGGATTTCTTCACGTATCTGTATTGTTTTATCACAACTCCAAGATATTGGCCCTCAGGGGGCAGAGCAAGATGGCTGAATAGGAACAGCTCCAGTCTCCAGCTCCCAGCGCAAGCAACACAGAAGACAGGTGATTTCTGCATTATCAACTGAGGTACTGGGTTCATCTCACTGGGGGGTGCCAGACAATCCGTGCTGGTCAGCTGTTGCAGCCTGACCAGCCAGAGCTGAAGCAGGGCAAGGCATGGCCTCACCTGGGAAGTGCAGGGGGGAAGGGAATCCCTTTTCCTAGCCAGGAGAACAGACACAAACAACACCTGGAAAATCGGGTAACTCCCACCCCAATACTGCTTAAGCAAACGGGCACACCAGGGGATTATATCCCACACATGGCCCGGAGGGTCCCATGCCCACAGAGTCTTCCTCATTACTAGCACAGCAGTCTGCTATCTAACCACAAGGCAGCAGCCAGGCTGGGGGAGGGGCACCTGCCATTGCTGAGGCTTAAGTAGGTAAACAAAACCCTGGGAGAAGATCAAACTGGGTGGGAGCTCACAGCAGCTCAAGGAGGCCTGCCGAGTCCTGTAGACTCCACCTCTGGGGACAGGGCACAGCTAAGCAACAACAACAACAACTAAAAAGGCCTTGAGAAACCTCTGCAGATGCAAGCAACTCTGTCTGACAGCTTTGAAGAGCAGTGGATCTCCCAACCTGGAGTTGAGATCAAGGCGGACAGACTGCCTGCTCAAGTGGGTCCTGACCCCTGAGTAACTAACTGCAGAACCCATTCCCCACTAGGGCAGAGCAACACCCACACCTCTCACATGGTGGACTACACCCCTGAAACTTTAAACAAGAATGAACAGATACACTTTCATGTTCAGCAGTATTCTATCTTCTGCAGCCTCTGCTGCTGACACCCAAACAAACAGGGTCTGGAGTGGACATAAAGCAATCTCCCACAGACCACAGCTGAGAGTCCTGACTGTTTAGAAGGAAAACTAACAAGAGGAAGGACACCCACACTAAAACCCATCAGTACGTCACCATCATCAAAGAGACCAAGACCAGATAAAACCACAAGATGGGAAAAGCAGGGCAAGAAAGATGGAAATTCAAAAATAGGCATCTCTCCCCTCCAAGGCATAGCTCATGTCACCATGTGAATCAAGCTGGGCCAATATTTGGCGAGATGAGAAAGGCTTCAGTCCATCAAACTTCTCAGAGCTAAAGGAGGAATTCACGTACCCAATGCAAAGAAACTAAAAATCTTGAAAAAGATTGGAAGAATTGATAGCCAGAATAGTGCATGAGAAGGCCATAAGCAGGCAGGACAGAGATAAAACCATGACACGAGAAATCATTGACAAATGCACAAGCCAGTAACCGACTCGATCAACTGGAAGAAAGAGTATCAGATTGAGGATCAAATAAGATGAAATGAAGCCGAGAAGAAATCTAAAGAAAAAAGAAAGAAAAGAAATGAACAAAGCCTGCAAGAGAAGTATGGGATTATGTAAAAAGGCCAAATCACATCTAGTTAGGATGCCACAGAGAGTGAGGGGAAAATGGAACCAAGTTGGAAACGCTCTTCGGGATATCATCCAGAACTTTCTAACCCTGAAGTAGGGCGAGCCAACATTCAAATTCAGGAAATACAGACAATGCATAAAGATACTCCTCGAGAAGAGCAACTCAAGACACATAATTGCCAAGATTCCACCAGAAAGTTGAAATGAAGGAGAAAAATCTTAAGAGCAGCCAGAGAAAGGTCAGGTTACCCACAAAGGGAAGCCATCAGACTAACAGCAGATCTCTCAGCAGAAACTCTACCAGCCAGAAGAGTGAGGGGCCAATATTCAACATTCTTAAAAAATTTTAAACCCAAGAATTTCATATCCAGTCAAACTAAGTTTCATAAGTGAAGGAAAATAAAATCCTTTACAGATAAGCAAATGCTTAGAAATTTTGTCACCACCAGGCCTGCCTTGGGAAGACCCTGAAGGAAGCATTAAACATGGAAAGGAACAGCGGTACCAGCCATTTGCAAAACATGCCAAATGTCTTAAAGACCATCAGAAATGCTAGGAAGAAACTGTAAACTAACGAGCAAAATAACCAGCTAATATCATAATGGCGGATCAAGTTCACACATAACAATATTAACCTTAAATGTAAAATGGACTAAATGCTCCCATTAAGGACACAGACTGTGGAAAACTGGATAAGAGTCAAGACCCATCCAGTCTGCTGTATTCAGGAGACCCATCTCACATGCAGAGACATACACTTAGGCTCCAAAATAAAGGGATGGAGAAAGTCTACCAAGCAAATGGAGGAGAACAAAAAAGCAGGGGATTGCAATACTAGTCTCTGATAAAATAGACTGTAAACCATCCAAGAATCAAAAGAGACAAAGAAGGCCATTCACATAATGGTAAAGGGATCAATTCAACAGGAAGAGCTAGCATCCTAAATATATATGCCCAATGCAGGAGCACCAGATTCATAAAAGCAAGTCCTTAGAGACTTACAAAGAGACTTAGACTCCCATACAATAATAATGGGAGACTTCAACACCCTATCGCATTAGACAGATCAGCAGAGACAGGGATTAACAGGATATCCAGGAATTGAACTCATCTCCTGCAGCAGCAGACCTAATAGACATCTACAAGAACTCTCCACCCCAAATCCAACCAGAATATACATATTCTTCTCACG
>NC_044981.1:69501457-69505961 GCF_008728515.1 Papio anubis
TTCGGTACTTCGTTCAGTTACGTATTGCTCCTCTGCCCTCCTATTCAACATAGTGTTGGAAGTTCTGGCTGAGGGCAATCAGGCAAGAAGAAAAGAAATCAAGGGTATTCAGTTAGGAAAGAAGAAGTCAAATTGTCCCTGTTTGCAGATGACATGATTGTATATTTAGAAAACCCCATTGTCTCAGCCCCAAATCTCCTTAAGCTGATGATAAGAAACTTCAGCAATGTCTCAGGATACAAAGATTAATGTGCAAAAATCACAAGCATTCTTATACCACCAGTAACAGACAAACAGAGCCAACCAAATCAGGAATGAACTTCCATTCACAATTGCTTCAAAAGGAAGATAAAAATACCTAGGAATCAACTTACAAGGGATGTAGGGACCTCTTCAAAAGGAGAACTACAAACCACTGCTCAGTAAAAGCAAAAGAGGACATAAACAAATGGAAGAACATACCATGCTCATGGATAGGAAGAATCAATATCGTGAAAATGGCCATACTGCCCAAGGTTATTTATAGATTCAATGCCATCCCATCAAGCTTCTGTGGGTTTCTTCACAGATTGGAAAAAACTGCTTTAAAAATTCATATGGAACCAAAAAGAGCCCACATCTCAAGACAATCCTGATCAAAAGAACAAAGCTGGAGGCATCCTTCCTGACTGAGCTATACTACAAGGCTACAGTAACCTAAACAGCATGGTACTGGTACCAAAACAGAGATATAGACCAATGGAACAGAACAAGTCCTCAGAAATAATGCCACATCTACAGTATCTGATCTTTGATAAACCTAGAGAGAAACAAGAAATGGGGGAAAAAAGGATTCCCTATTTAATAAATAGTGCTGGGAAAATTGGCTAGCCATAAGTAGAAAGCTGAAACTGGATCCTTTTCCTTACTCCTCATACGAAATTAATTCAAAGATGGATTAGAGAGACTTAAATGTTAGACTAATGCCACCAAAACCCTAGAAAGAAAACCCAGGTAATACCATTTCAGGACATAGGCATGGACAAGGACTTCATGTCTAAAACACCAAAAGCAACGGCAACAAAGCCAAAATTGACAAATGGGATCTCATTAAACTAAGGAACTTCTTCTGCACAGCAAAGAAACTACCATCAGGTGAACAGGCAACCTACAGAATGGGAGAAAAATTTTGCAATCTACTCATCTGACAAAGGGCTAATATCCAGAACCTACAAAGAATTCAAACAAATTTACAAGAAAAAACAAACAACCCCGTCAAAAGTGGGCAAAGGATATGAACAGACATTTCTCAAAAAGAAGACATTCATACAGCCAACAGACACATGAAGAAATGCTCATCATCACTGGCCATCAGAGAAATGCAAATCAAAACCACAATGAGATACCATCTCACCAGTTAGAGATAGCGATCGGGTGCAAAAGTCAGGAAACAACAGGTGCTGGAGAGGATGTGGAGAAATAGGAACACTTTTACACTGTTGGTGGGATTGTAAAACTAGTTCAACCATTATATGGAAAACAGTATGGCGATTCCTCAAGGATCTAGAACTAGAAGTACCATGTAGCCATCCCATTACGGGAATTATATACCATAAGGATTATAAATCATGTGGCATATTTCACAATAGCAGGGCTGGAATCAGCAATGTCATCAGTGACAGATTGGATTAAGAAATGTAGCACATATACGCATGGAATACTATGCAGCCATAAAAAAGGATGAGTTTGTGTCCTTTGTAGGGACATGGATGCAGCTAAAACCATCATTCTTAGCAAACTATCACAAGAACAGAAAACCAAACACCGCGTATTTCTCACTCATAGGTGGGAACAAGGCAATGAGATGACTTGGACTCGAGAGGAACATCACACATGGGGGCCTATCACCAGGCGAGGGCGGGGGAGAGAGGGATGCACTGGGAGTTATGCAGTGAAAATGACGAGTTGATGGGTGCTGGCCGAGTTGATGGGTGCAACACACCAGCATGGCACAGAGAGTATACATATGTAACAAACCTGCACGTTATGCACATGTACCCTAGAACTTAAAAGAGTATAATAAAATAATAATAATAATAATAATAATAATAATTTTTTTAAAAGTAGGATTTTCATGGGTATCCTTTATCAAGTTAGAGGAAGTTTCTGATGTTGAAGTGATATTTTTTAAAATAAAAAAATTAGTGTTTTTTTTCAAATTTTATTTCCAAACCTTTTCTGTGATTGTGTGGCTTTTATTTTTCTATATTAAGATTGTAAGTGCATTGATTATGTTTGAGTATTAAAGCTAACTTGTCATTCCTGGAATAAATCTCTTGGTAATTTTTATATATAAAAAAGATATAAGTCCTCAGCTTCTTTTGGCCAGGAATTGAATCCACCGCTGCATTTCCAAAAGGCAGGCTAGAAAATCAAGTATGTGGCATTAACATTGTATGTTATGGTAGGAAGAGTGAGTCCGCTGGCAATATTAAAGAGAAAGAAAATTGCTAAGTAGAGGTTACCACAGTATCTGGCAAATGAAATGACTTTTCATTTCTTACCATAGACGGAATGCTACCAGTCCTTCATACATATATCATGGAAAATGTGTAATCACTTCACTCCTCCTATGGAGCCTGGAAGCAATTACCCATAATTAATTTTCAACACAACCCTGAATATAAACAGAGTTAGAAAAAGCAGAAGCAGAGTTATTATCAGTAGGCATGTAGTGCTTCTTTCTATTCACTCTATCAGCATATCTCATTCAGTGTCTAATATACATACTATTCTAAGCATCTCTAAGCAATTGTCACATATCCAACACAAAAGGTTTTTTTCATATATCTCCATCTTTTTATCACAGCCTCCAAGATACTGACCTTCAGTTTCTTTTGGCTATAATTGAATCTATGCACTGGGGGAAAATCATTTGCTTGATTTATCATGGTTTAATTTATATACATATGAGAAAAGCATATTAATTATTTTATATTTGTTATTACAAAAAAAATCCATTATTCTTATAAAATAGAAAATACCTGGGATTCTTAATTTTCAAGATCAAAAAGAGATATGACAATTTACCTTTAAATTTGCACAACAAATTAACCTGATGTTAAAACAGAAGTGCAGTCATAAACTAGAGGAGGTATGATGTAAAAATATTTTTGAATACTTAACCTAGACTATGAAAAACAGTCTCAGAGACTGTTATACCTTACTGTGGAAGTGTAATAATGTTCATGTTATTGGAGTCTCAGGGAAGAAGAGAAAAATGAGCTGAAAGAGTTAACAAAGAATTAATGATTAAAAATTTCCGAAATTTTGCAAAAGACCCAAATCTACAGTTTTAAGAAGGTGAATGAGTAGAATTAAAAAAAAAAAAAAAAAAGACAAGAAAATAAATCTGGCGAGAGGCAGTGGCTCTCACACCTGTAATCCAAGCACTTTGGAAGGCGAAGGCAGGTTGAATCACTTGAGCCCAGGAGACTGGGCAACAGAGCAAAACTGTATCTCTACATAAAAATACAGAAGTGAGCCGGGTGTGGTGACATGTGCCTGTATTCCCGGCTACTTGGGAGGCTGAGGCAGGAGAATTGCTCAAACCCAGGAGGCAGAGGTTGCAGTGAGCCAAGATGGTGCCACCGCACTGCAGCCTGGGCCACAGAGCAAGACTCTGTCAAAAAGAAAAAAAGAAAAAGAAAAAAGAAAAAGAAAGAAAAGAAAAAAAGAAAAGAAAGAAATTCACATCATGCTACATCATATTGAAACTTGCAAAAAAAAAGGAAAAAAAAAATCTTGAAGGCAAGGTGAGAGAAATGTCTTACACAACAAAAAATAATAATTAAGGCCAGGAGCGGTGGCTCACGCCTGTAATCCCAGCACTTTGGGAGGCTGAGACCAGCGGATCACGAGGTCAGGAAATCGAGACCATCCTGGCTAACACGGTGAAACCCTGTCTCTCCTAAAAATACAAAAAAACAAAAAAATTAGCCAGGCATAGTGGCGGGTGCCTGTAGTCCCAGCTACTCAGGAGGCTGAGGCAGGAGAATGGCGTGAATCCCAGAGGCAGAGTTTGCAGTGAGCTGAGATTGCACCACTGCACTCCAGCCTGGGGGACAGAGCGAGACTGTCTCAAATAATAGTAATAATAATAATAATAATTAAAAAGACAGGCAATTTTCATCAGAAACCATGGAGGCCAGATGAAAGTAACATAATATTTTTCAAGAGCTTAAAGAAAAGAACTGTCAAACCAGAATCCTATATCCAGTGAATACAGTACATCCAGTGAATGATGGAGAAATCTAGACATTCTTAGATGAAGAAAAACCAAGAAAATTTGTCCTCAGCAGACCTTAATTAAAAGAATGAGTAAAAGAAGTTTTCTAAACAGAGAGAAAATAATAACAGAATTTTGGAACATCAGCAAGGAATAAAAAATCAAAAGAGTAAAAATTATGAGTAAATATATTTCCCTTCTCCTACTGAGTTTCCTAAATTATGTTTGGCAGTTGAA